>NW_023458701.1:96131-98334 GCF_013731165.1 Rhagoletis pomonella
CGGGATCCCGTTCTTTTTTAAGTCCCGAATATCCCGGGATTAGTCGATTTAAATCCCGGGATTGCTGCAAAAAAATTTTTTGTTGGCCAATTAAATTTTTATCACAAATATCCCCTCTCAAGGGCAAATTAAGAATTTTTTGCAACCCTTAATGCTATAATTTCTTTAAGATCGCATTTCCATCAAAAGAATATACTGATAATATCTTAAATTGATCTCAAACAGTGATTTAAAAAAATTTATATAGTTAGCAGTTACTGCTGTACCAAATACAGTCACTTACAAAAATATTTTGCATCGATCTTTTTTGCAATATTCAAAATATTTTTCATGGTATTTTTTTGTTAATTAAAAAAAATATATAGCTCATTTTACAACAACAATTATGTAAATCACAATTTCACACTTTAGAGAAAGTTGGTTTAAGTTCACCAAATTATCATAAAAATATCAAACTTTTTAATCATAATTTAAAAAAAAATCTATTATGCAGTTTTATAGCCCATTCAATTTAATACAATAAAGTGCAATTTTAAAGTTGCTAAAAACTCCCCTGATTTTTGAATTTCTTTACTGACGATGTTGGGCATTTTTATAACGAATTTTTTGTGGCAAAAAAAAAATATATTAAATGTCAACGGGATGTTTTAGCAACTTCAAAATCGCACATACGTATATATTTTTTTAAATTAACAAAAAAAAATACCATGAAAAATATTCTGAATATTGCAAAAAAAAATCTATGCAAAATATTTCTCGGAGTGACCGTATATGCATTTGTACTTGTAGTACAAAAACTATGTTATAAATTAATGAGGATATGTACATACATACATATATGTTTGTCAAATTTTATGTTTGTTTTTTGTTGATTGAAAATACTGATTATCGCCTTAATAAATATGTAAATGAATTACAATAAATTGTACTTTTTTTTTGTTATATCAATCTGATTTAAAATACTATAATAGGATGATCACAGATGTGTTGCACTTTAACCTGAATTTCGGGACACTCCCGGGATCCCGGGATTGTATTTTCAGATCCCGAAAATCCCGGGATCGACAAAACCCCGAAAATTGACATCCCTAGTGTTTACACAACCAGCCTTTGAATACGGTATCCTTATATCATGTCCCCACCGGAGCTAACCACGTAGTTATGGCTATTGAGTTGGTTCTCCCGATAACCCACTTGATTTAGCGTAGTTTCGCCATATAAAAATGACAGCACTTAACCATTTCACTGAGATGGTTAAAAGCTAACCAACTCGAAACCACGTCGAAAGTCTGATACAACCCTGTGCTTTCCCGCCATCTGTGGGTCATTAGTGTTAAAATGTAAAGAATTCGTTCCCTACTAGTGTTTGGACTCAACTAAGATCAGATTAGATTTACTCCGGTTTTTGAAAAAATTTGGAATCTACTCCTCTACTCCGCTTGACTTCAAATCTATTCCGTTTTTTTCATTCATGTTATGCCCCTCTTGGGGCCGTTTTTTGAGTGTTCACCACCGGTTTCAGTAAAAAAATTGAAAGTTAGCCAAATCTCACTGTTAAAAAGTAACTCTTTCATAGCAATGCGTCAATAAAGTAACTTCGTTATTTTTTGATGTATGGCTGTACAAATTGGCGGATGCAGAACTTTACTTAACTTGTTAAAAAATATATGTAGAATGAAATTTATATAAAGTAGAAAAGGTTTGCTTTTTAAAAAATTAAGTGTTAGATACGTTCTACTATACAGAAAATGCTAAAAATTACCTAAATATGTAACATATTATCCTTACATTGCCCCGCGTTCTTATTTTGCATGAATAGAAAATATTTTAGTCAAACAATTAATGTCAGAAACAAAAATAAAAAATTCAATCTAGTACAGAAAGCTTGTTTTTGCTCCGATTTTTGCAGTAATTTAGTCCTGAATCGATTTTTGGAGGTCCGAACACTGTTCTTTACATTTGTACTGTTTTATAAACCTCAAACCGCAGTGTGGACAGCAATAGTTAGTGATGTGGTTAAGTTCGATTTGAGATGGTTAACTTTTTGGTGGGGACATGGTATTAGTCCAAGAATCCAGAAAAATTCGCGTACCCTTGGTTTGCATCATATTTAGGTCATCCGTGTCCAAATCATAAATATCTTTTGAAGCAGCTGATGCAAAACACAACGCTTGTAAAGATTTATTAAGAAGATAATTCAAAA
>NW_023458701.1:98434-102163 GCF_013731165.1 Rhagoletis pomonella
TCATTTCTTGGACCGGAGTACCATCATAGCCTTTCAGGAGCCTTTCACTGGTGTTTCATGTAAAAAGCGGAACAAATTATCTGATGAAATGGTTAATAGCACATGAATGTGCTTCAATTTTAAAGTAACCAACAAATTTTTTTAGGCCCTTAGTGAGTGAGCAAAAAAATGAAAGTGAAGCCGGCAGGCAATGGCAAACCTCCGAGTATATTCCTGCCATGAAAAACAGATTCTCATCAAAATACACTCGCCATTCGGAGTCGGCGTAAAACTGTAGGTCGCTCCCCTTTGTGTGACAACATCAAGGGGCACGCCACAAATTGGAGGAGAAGCACATATGTGTAAGCGCCAATTATTATTATTATTATTTTATATGAATTTTACTTCTTTACTACTGAAACATGTATATGATTAAATTCGTTGGGAATTTTGTGGTATAAATTTTTAAGCTGTGGGTAATTGAGGGATTTTTTCCCCATTTTCGTGGGATTTTTAACAGAAAATGTCTGGCATCACTGTTGTATAACTATAAGCTCACCTCTTCCAATGGCACATTATCGGGCACCGCTTCGTGACCCTCGATGTAGTTGCTCCCAATCAGAGCAATTACGCGCCTCTCCATCTCCGTTGAAGGCGGCTGGTCGATCGGCCTGTTGCCTGTTAGCAGCGTTGCCAGGTTGCGTTTTTAACGTCATTTGGACGTTTTTTGTATCCTGTTGACGTTTGGAAGTTTTTTGTGCAAAAAATGACGTTTTTTAACTTCCCAGTAATTTTTCTCTGTTACTACATCTTGTAAGTAGAACTGATTTTGAATTATCTTCTTAATAAATCTTTACAAGCGTTGTGTTTTGCAACAGCTGCTTCAAAATATATTTATGCTTTGGACACAGATGACTTAAATATGATGCAAACCAGGCGTACGCGCATATTTTTTGGATTCTTGGACTAAGGATCCCGTGTTCAAAGGCTGGCTGTGTAAACACTTGAGGTTACGAGGCTTATTGTAATGTTTGCAATTGCACATTAAAAGCCAAATCACGAAGAGCCGATCTATTGCAACAAACACGCTCGCAAAAGCATCAAAAATGCTGTTGCAGCATAAAAAGTCAGAAAAAAGTAGGCGACTTTCTTAGCACATTGTTACCCTAAAATTTGATGAATTTGAAAAATCCTAAATAAAAAGTTGAAAATCTAGCTGAAATTTTCTGCATATTTTATTAATTTTGCACAAAGTTTGAAATATGGATTTATATTTTGTTAGCTATATAATGAGCTTGACTTTTATTGAAAAATAATAAACATTAAATGAACAAAACAAGGCAACATCGCAAAAAAATATAGAAAAAAAGGTTTTTTCTTAACAGCGGTCGTCCCTCGGCAGGCAATGGCAAACCTCCGAATGTATTTCTGCCATGAAAAACAGCTTCTCATAAAAATACAATCGCCGTTCGGAGTCAGCGTAAAACTGTAGGTCCCTCCGATTTGTGTGATAACATCAAGGCGCACGCCACAAGTCGGAGGAGAAGCTCGGCCAAACACTAACATATGTGTAAGCGCCATTCTATTATTATTATTAAATAAACAAAAGAGAAACAGCCATAATCGATCAAAATGTTGATGACTTAATCAGCTGATCACAAGTGTATGTATAAAATGATTTTTATTTTAACGATCTCGAACCAGTTTACAATGAATTTTAAATGCGCTCTGTCGAAATGACATTTTAATATACCTTACGCACATATCGTCGAAGTTTTTGCAAAACCGCCTAAATCGCCATTGTTACAAAAATGATATTTGGTAACCTTGAACTCCAGGTATCGAGATTTATGCATAAAAATCGTAAAATCGTTATTAAAACAAGAGATTTGTAAAACAATAGCTACAGAATATACCGCCTATCAAGGCAATGCCTTCAAAGAAAAGCCGTTTTTTTGCTCTCCTGTAAAATTTGAGTGCCACAAGATAGGCGGTTTTGCAATTGGTCGATGGGCGGTTTTGCAAAAACATCGACGATATGTACCTTTGTATACAATAAAAGTTTAATAAGTACAATTTTTTGTACATTTGAAAAGGATGTTTTTGGGTAGGAAATGACGTTTTTTCAGACCGAGAGAGACGTTTTCTCATGCTCAAGTCACGTACGCGTACGCTTGTACGGCTTTTTAAATCGCGTCAGACCTGTTTGCAAAATAATGAAATACATAGATAACAAATATGTAGTATATTAAGCCTTACAGCATATTCATGAATGACCAAGGAAATAATAATAATAATAATAGATTGGCGCTTACACATATGTTAGTGTTTGGCCGAGCTTCTCAGCCGACTTGTGGCGTGCCCCTTTGATGTTGTCACACGAAGCGGAGGGACCTACAGTTTTACGCCGACTCCGAACGGCGATTGTATTTTTATGAGAAGTTGTTTTTCATGGCAGAAATACACTCGGAGGTTTGCCATTGCCTGCCGAGGGGCGACCGCTGTTAAGAAAAAACCTTTTTTTCTAAAGTTTTTGCGATGTTGCTTTGACCAGGGCTTGAACCCAGGTGCTGACGAGTGAAAGCGCGCACTGCTTACCACTACACCACAGCAGTCAAGGAAATAAAAGTACAAATAAATTTACACAGGAAGCTCAAACAAAATTAAACAAAAGCCCGGGGGGAAATGTTTAGTTATTTGTACAACGATTTTGGAGTGGGGATCGGAGGGGGAGTTGGCGTGGCCCTCCAAACTTCCACTAAAAGAAAAGAGGATGGACCGCACTTTATGAAAAGTCACCCCTCCTCCCTTCAACACAAGTGCACTTCACGTATGTACATATATACTAATAGTTTTTTTTTATCGCACTCTCGAAATCTGCTTCCTATATACACACACTTAAAACACAAGATAAGTACTTACGGTATGCCATTGTTCCACTGACTTCACAGCTCCTCCCATTGCGTTGAGCTTTTGCGCCATTTCCGCCCACTTATTCTGGTACTCCAGCTTTCCGTGGAGACTCTGGAACTTTCCGGACGCAAGCCCTTCGTTCTCCGTGAGAAGGTCGATCATAGCGTTGAGCTGCTGCTCCACTGGTAGACGCCATTCTGAAATTATAAATAAGAAGAAAGTAAGTTCTTATACATATTAATTAAATAAATAGCAAAATATAGTTACCTTTGCTGCAATATGTGGACGCAAATTAGTGGCGCGAAGAAATGGGATTGTTTTTTTTCTGTTCCTCTTTGTGCTTTTCACACATTTTGACATTTCGAACAGCGGAGATGCCACTTTTTATCAATTTGAATAAATGGAAAAAGTCAGCTGTTCAGTGTCGTTAGGGATGAGTTAGTGAATCGAATAATCGTTATTGCCAACGACAAAAATCTTTAATTAACAACTCGACAAACGCATCGTTAAGAGTTACTGAATCGCACTACAGGGCTGCCAACTTGGCTCGAACCGTGCAATTTTTGGCCCCATTTTACTTCTAATGGCACTCAAAGTGACAAAATGGCGCTTTTGAAAAATAGTAATATTTCAATACATTTTGGTGAAATCCTTTGCTTGTATTTCTTTTTATTAACGTATTAACTAAAATTTTCTAATTTCAATAGTGTATACAACTGGTTTATCTTATTTTGGCATTGGAATTTTGTTTTAGGAATGTGTTTCATATTTAATTGCTAAATGGGAAGAATTGAAAAGAATGGTACCTTTTTTGGCACTTTTGGTTTTCTATTTGGC
>NW_023458701.1:102263-104170 GCF_013731165.1 Rhagoletis pomonella
CCTACGCAGAAAGGTGTTCTCTGCAAAAGGTGTTCAGCGCCTTTTCTTCGCAACACAGAAAGAGAATTCTACTTTGTGAGGGTTATAATCAGCGTTGCCAGGTTGACGTTTTTAACGTCATTTGGACGTTTTTTGTACCCTGTTGACGTTTGGACGTTTTTTGTGTAAAAAATGACGTTTTTTAACTTCCCAGTAATTTTTCTTTGTTACTAAATCTTATCAGTAGAACTGATTTTGAATTATTTTCCTAATAAATCTTTAAAATCTTTCGGTTTTGCTGCAGCTGCTTCAAAAGATTTTTTCTGGAATTTTGGACTAAGCATCCCGTGTTCAAAGGCTGGTAGTGTAAATACTTGGGGTTACGAGGCTTGCTGTAATGTTTGCTATTGCACATTAAAAGCCAATTCAGGAAAGGCCGATCTATTGTAGCAGGCACGCTCGCAAAAGCATCAAAAAAGCTGTGCAGCACAAAATGTCAGAAAAAAGGAGGCGACTTTTTTAAGACTTCATAGAAAATGTAATGAACACAAAAAAGACTGAAATATTAGGTCCATTCAATAACTTTTCCAGTAAGTACTTGCGGCGAGAGCGTAAAAGAAAAATAGAGAGTAAAATTTAGAGCAAGAGAAAATTTTCAGAAAAAGTTATTGAACGCAAAACTAGTAAAAACTTGCAGCTGAAGCCATTTTGACACTTTCTGATGGTTAAGTTTTAGCGCGCAATTTTCTTTTTAATTGGGAATAGTTCCCATCGTCGTAAGAATAAAAAAATATACAATAGATTTAAATTTTTCATCCATATTTTCATTTCACTAATTATGTTTCATCAAATCATCCTCTTAAACAGTTTGTTTACATTTGAATTTGAAACATAACCTTACTTTTTGACTCCTGCCAATTCCTGCTAGTAAAATTTTTACTTGCAAGAATTTGCAGCTCTCTCGGGTTGTTACGCTCTCGAATTCGCTCCCTCTTGCAAATATTTTGGGTTATTGAATGCATTCCCAGTAAAAACTTGCAAGTACTAGCAACAATTCGTAGCAATTTTTTGATATTGAAGGGACCTATTGCTATGTTCCTTCTTAGCAGAACGTAATTTAGCATTTTCGACAACCGAACCCCTAACCAAACGTCTACAAGAAAAAAAAAATTATTAAAAATCAACGCGATTATTTAGCCCCTTTAAACTTGCACATTATTGCCCTGAAATTTAATGGGCTATCAAACTGCATACTCAAAAAAAATTCTAAAAACTCTGAATAAAAAGTTGAAAATCTAGCTGAAAATTTTAAGATTGTTTATAATTTTTGCAAAATTTTTGTGGATTTATATTTTGTTTGTTAATGAGCTTGGAAAAATAATAAACATTAAATAAACGAAAGAGAAACAGCCAAAATCGATCAAAATATTGATGACTTAATCAGCTGTTCACAAGTTTAGGTATAAAACTATTTTTATATTAACAACCAGTTTACAATGAATTTTAAATGTGCTCTGTCGAAATGACATTTTAATATACATTACGCACATATCGAGTCCTAACCGTCAAAAAAACGTAAGCGTACCTTTGTATACAATAAAAGTTTAATAAGAAAAATTTTTTGTACATTCAATTGAAAAAGACGTTTTTGGGTAGGAAATGACGTTTTTTCAGACCAAGAGGGACGTTTTCTCATGCCGAAGACCTGGCAACACTGGTTATAATCCCTAAGTGCGGCCGAAGGCCGCCTATTCAGAAAGAAGTTCTGCGCAGAAATACTTCGGCTTCTTTTTATGGCAATACAGAAAGGAGAATTCTACTTAGTGAGGGTTACAATCACACACACAAAAACACTGTATACTTTTTTTCCACAGTAATTCAATTTTTGTGAAAACTATAAAAAGTATATGTATAAATATGTATATCAA
>NW_023458701.1:104270-144776 GCF_013731165.1 Rhagoletis pomonella
TTCAACCAACTACTATCAAGTGCAGCTGATTTGCCGCTATTTAAACTCGACGCGTGGTTGTTGTTGTCAATTCTATACATCTATTTGCTTATTTTCTTTTTTGTATAGTTTCAGGCAGGCTCTTCTTAAACTATGTATTTGTCAATGTTATTGTGGTTTGTTAGCATTTTTATTTTTAATATTTAATATTATTTTTTTTCTTGTCATTTAAGGTCTCAGAATTTATATATAGATATTTATAAGTTGATTTGGTAACTCTTATAACGGAAACACAACCTGGATTTTGTTTGCACACGCCACTGTTATAGGACCTCTAAACCACACAAACACATTGCGAAATATCGGGCTTGGAACGGAAGTTTGCGCGGTGTATGGGGTCGTTTTTACTAAATTGCATAGTTATTGCGCTAAAATAAAAATTATTTTGATATTTTGCTCATGCTTGTGTTATTGGACAATAATTTGTGCTGCGTATGGCGACAACTGCGAAATTTTTAGTCTAGTTTTGATTTTGGTGTCCAGATCGTGCTGTAAAATATGAATAAAAGCGTAGAAAAAAATACTTATTTTTAATTTATTTTTTTTTACGTTTCAAAGCTGAAGCTATCAAAATATACAACGCACATTCATATTTCCTGCATATATTTACTTGAGCAACGTTTCTTCAAAATAAGGTTTGCGCAATTTTATGCTGTAGTAATTTCCACAATATTGACTTGTACAAGTCTCGGGCCGCGCAAGGTTTTTGTGTGGTTTAGGAGCCCTATAAGTTAAAAATAAGCAGACAGAAGGAAGAAATAAATTTTTTTTTTATAATTATGGATTTAATTATAAAATTTTATTTATTATTTGTTTTTTTTTTTTAATAATAATTTAAGAAACAACAGTTTTGTTTGCTTTTGATATTTTTTCTGCTGGCAACTGATATATTTTTTTTCAAGCTCGCGGCAACGCTGATCACGATGTGTGTTTGTGGCTAGATGTTAACCTTATGTTATTTATAGTGGTCGTGATGTTAACTACTCTGCTCTGTTCCGGGTCGCTATATTATTCATAGTGGTCGTGATGTTAACTTCTCTGCTCTGGTCCGTGTTGTAATATTACGACCGCCGAAGAAAAATAAATTTGTATGTGATGCGTCTTCTGTATACTGTTTATTCTGTGGTTATCGTCAAACTTCTTTGCTTTGTGTTGCTTCCCTGCCGTTGTGCTTCCAAAAATTACTTTTGAACTGTCTGATTGCTTTCGAAGTTTCACAGCAAAATGGCAGCCAAAGCATTTGCTTTTTTCTGAATTGCTGTTGCTTTGCTTTCGATATCATAAATCCCGAAGTCAAAGCACAGCAAAAACAAATTAAATTTAAAAATTACAGCACCAGCAAAAACCACGCTTATAATACTTTAAAACGCCAGAGTACTTCTTTTTAACAATATTTTGGTATATAAATAAAATATAGTTCATAAAATATACGTGTTATTAATCTTAACATGAGTTATTAACAAAAATGAGATCATTTCCATTTTCAGTGTTTAAATAGTCAAAGAATTACGTATTTGTTAAAACCGTGGAAAAGTACCTCTATTTAAGGACTTCATCTTTGTCTTGCATGCAAAACTCTTTTACAATGTCAATAAATTGAGAAAAAATAATTGTAAGCTATATGCAAAAGAAATTCGAATATTCAAATTTGTTGTAATTAAAATGAAAATTATTTTCGAGATAACTAACAACACTCGACTAAACAATGTCAGCCTTCCTTTTAAATAATTTAAGCTCCATCATATCGCAACTGGTACATAACGACCCGGCGATATGCCCATAAAACAATTGACCTTTTTGTTATATTAATTTCTTGGGCATATCAAACATTATCTGAAACATGTCAATTATGATTAAATTATTTTCTTCTTACTTTTTAAAGAACAGTTTAAGGAAGTTCCAATCCTAAAGTATTTTGTTTGAATTGAAAATTCAGAACAAATCAGTACAAATTTTGAAAAATCAGGACATTAGCGTACTGATTGAAGAAATGAATAAAATCAGTACAAGAGTTGAAAAATCAGTACGTCTGGCAACCGTATCATGTTGCCTCTTTTCTATAAATGCACTGGAATAGCTATCCGCCAGTTAAAAGGTGATTGAAAAACTCGAAGCCTTTATTCAGTAGAACAAACAGTCGAATAATGTTATTCATTAGTTAGGTATCTGAGATTTTACCTGACAATTGAAAAACCGACCGTAAAAAAAAGAAAACTGGAGTATAGCTTGCTAAATAAAATAAAATAAATTTTCAAAATGGACTATAATTTGGTTAATAATATTTCACTTTAAATGGAGCTATAAATTTTTTTTTCGTTTGGTGGTCTTCAAGCTTTGTGGGCAATGAAAATGTTCAATTTAGAGTATGTGGAATGAGAATCATGTTGCAATTTCTTGCTCTTTGAATAATGGGCTTTTTTCTTAGAAAACTTCTACGTATGTGTTGCCGTACTTTTCGATGTTTGAATAGAAGAAGGTTGACTTCAGATGCAAAAAAACCGCCGTTTTAATTTTTTGCCGAAAAATATTATTAAAGGGTGCTCCTCGATATGCAAGTACATAGGTGAAAAATTAATTATTTCATTTTTTGTTCAAACTTGTACGTTATGCTATTTTTTTAACTTTATACTTGCCTTATTATAAGTAATATACCTGTTGTTCTAGTGTCCTTTCACATAAATGAGTACAAATTTATGCAAATAAAATACAAATACCAACACTTGTCATACTTACATATATCCAAAGGAAACAAGTTTTTATTTGAAGCACCTATGATTAGAAAAAAATACATAGCAAAAATGTGGTCTGCTATTTTAAACTTAAATTATTTAGCTCTGAATCCAATAGTGTCACATTGTAACAATGTATATAAGGGGTATTCTTTCTAAATGTTACAGTCCCCCATTTATATGAGTTTGTGGTGAAAAGGGAAAAAATTATAAAATTTGGTCGCCATATTGGACTCGCCATTTTAAATTCCAAAAATCTGGCATCGGATGCGAAATCAGCGACCTCCAGATCTCCCCTTAAATATACGTTTTTGGTGAAAAATTTGGTCACCATACTGGATCCGCCACTTTGGATTTCAAAAACTGTACGTCATATTCGAAGTCAGCGACCCAAACACCAAATTTCAAATCAATTTGGTTACTTCTCGATTTTTGGCCAGTCAGTTGTCCTAGGCACTATCCTACGATTCATGTTATTTTCCTGAAACTAGAAAGCCGAAGGGTCGGCGATATTCTATCAAATACGCTAACTACGACAAGGTTAAAATAGCTATATCTGAAATAATCTGGCCTGAGTACGATGGGGATGTTGAGAACAGTGCCTTACACTTTAGTAAAATCTTGAATAATATATTCAGTAAACTCATTACTCTTGTTAAAGAAAATACCGGACCTAGTAACTCGTTGTGGTTTAACTCAGAGCTAAATCATTTAAAAAATCAAAAAACTAAATCATTTAAACTTTATAAAAAATCCGGCCTGTCTTCTCACTACGCCGCGTACTCCATCCTTCGTCATAAATACAATGCCTTAAACAGAAAATGTTACAGGAATTACATTAATAAAATTCGTTATTTTTGTTAAATCAAAACGTAAAATAAATGGGTTTCCCTCGACACTGAAATTAGATGATGTTATTTCTAGTGATGATGATATGATTGGTGATATGTTTGCAAATTATTTTGAATCGAACTATTCTCTCGAGCCAAATGAAAAAACTTCTAGCTTCTCCTTCATTTTTATAGTTTAAAAAATTCTTTTCTAAGCGGTCCGGGTGGTATTCCCTCCTGTGTCCTAATAAGTTGTGCTGATTATCTATATAAGCCATTAACAAACATCTTCAATGCTTCTCTAAAGCAAGGAGTTTTCCCCTCTTTGTGGAAGGAGTCGTATATCTTGCCGCTTTATAAAAATGGAAGCAGGTCGAATATTGCGAATTATAGGGGAATCGTTAAGCTGTGCGCCATTCCTAAAGTATTTGAAGAAATCGTTACAAAAGAACTATCTTATTCCATAACGCCCGTTATCGATGTATCACAACACGGCTTTTGTAAAGGTAAATCAAGTGTATCAAACCTTATGATTGCTTCGACATATCTGAATCGCTTTTTTGTAACTAAATAAATTAATATCTTTAACCGGGAATGATAAATTACATAATATTTATGACTGCTTAGTACAATTGTAATCGGCTTCGTGTATTTTCGCGACCGCTTAAGACAATACGACCATGGTCAACAGCTTGTCCACAGCGCGGAGCGGAAACTAGAGCTTTCCGGCTGCCACACATTCAAAGTAAAGACTTCGGGAAGATGGATCGGAAACTCGTTCTTTCCGACCATGATGAACAGCTTGTCCACAGCGCGGAGCAGAAACTAGAGCTTTCCGCCTGCCACACATACAAAGTAATGTCTTCGGGAACATGGATCGGAAACCCGGCCTTACCGACCATGATCAACAGCCTGTCCGCAGCGCGGAGCGGAAACTAGGTCTTTCAGCCCGGCGCACTCAAAAGTAGACTGAAGACCAGGCCTCGCCAGCTACCAAACCTGCTGTTTTATATTATTATTATTATTATTATTACAAATTAATATGTATAATTAGTCTACTCTGTAATATATCACACATACTTAAATATCTAAATATTTTATTCTCATTTGTATGTAAGAAAACATTTTTCTGTAGACCAAATAAATAAATAAATAGTAGTCGCCAGACCATAGTGCCCTGCATGGTTGTAAGCCGCACGACCGTACTCAGCAACTGTTTGCTTTTATTCCATATATACAGTGGCGGATTTAAATATTTGCCGCCCCTAGGCAATTCATAACTTTCCGCCCTTTTTTCACGAAAAAAAAAATATATATATATATCAAATATGAGTGTTATTGTCAGTGCTTTATTACAATATAGTTCGTTAATAATGAAATACATAACGGAATTAACAAATTCGACATCAGCATGGATAAGGTATTCAACAAAAACCCTCTTTCAAACACTTCTTTTTCACAGTTCTTTACGTCTTGATTTTTCAGCTGCGAATTCGCGGATAATATCTTCACAATCGATAGATAGAAACAAATCTGACTCTATAGTCAGCAACGCAAGAGCATTCAGTTTGTTTTCGCTCAATGAAGATCTGAGATAGTTTTTCACGCGTTTTAAAACAGAAAACGATCTTTCTGCGCTACAATTGGAAATAGGAATTGAAACAAACATCCGCAACGCAATTTCAACATTAGGGTAAGAGATCTGCAGATTATCCTGTCTCAGCATTGAAGTAGCGCTATGCGAGTATACAAAATAAAATCGCTCATCCGGAAGATTTTTGGACCTCGCGCAAGACAAACAGAAGACCATACACAGATACACTGCCTAATTTGACATACGACGGAAGCTGACCTTCAGATTATTCACGTTATGATACACTTATGAAAAACTGGTGGGCTTGGAATCAAGAATTTTCTCGAAAATGCACGCTCGTTTTTCGGCAGTGTTGTCAAGTGTGGTAACCTTTTAGATGATTCTCGTTCTCGGGGCAGCGTGTCGGCTGTTTCTTTGCGTCACGCGCAAGCGCCGTCAGGTTTCTAAGCCGCGTGAATGAAAGTTAAATGGAAATTTCAACGACTGCTATACTAAGGAAAAATTCGCAGCGTAATTCTAATTTTGAATTGTATTGAATGAGATGAATCATTAATAATATTTTACAGACACAAACACAATTTCAAGTGCAGCTGAATCCCAATAAATTTTTTTCTTTTAATTTAGCTGTCTTAAATTTTGCCGCCCCTTAATTCTGCCGCCCTAGGCTTCAGCCTATGTTGCCTGTACGATAAATCCGCCACTGCATATATATAATACTTCTATACTTATTGCTAGCACCTGAAAGTGCAATCCGGAAATATTACAGTACGGATATATAGCGAAAAGAAAAAGAAACCGAGCAAGCATACATATTATTTCAAAAATGACACATACACCCCTATTCTGCAACTCTTTCGTATTCGGATTTTGCTACGAATCGTAGAAATAGTATGCTGCAATCCGAATCGTATTTTCGAACTTTCGAAATTCGTAACATTGGCATGCCTAAAAACGAACGAGTAACCTTTTTTGCGTAATTTTGTCCGAAAATAATTCTGTGTCGAAGGTGAGATAAAAGATGTAAATCGATGTGTTTGCAGGAAATATTAGTGGTGTTCATTTAAACAGATAAATTTGCCTTTCGCATATACGTATATTTTTATACACTGCTTTATATAAACAAGCAAAAAATAATCTTTGTTGTCCCTTATCGAGAAACTCGGCCCCATTTGGTTATTTGTACAATGATTTTCGGTTGTTGCGTCCAAACGCATAACGCGAATCCGAAAACTTTAACATACACGTATAATCAAAAGAATTAACTTTTTTTAGCTTATTAATAAATTCGGTCTGCACTATGCACTTTTTTTTGCAAATTTCGCAAAAATACTGTGGATGGCGTAGCCGGAGTGATATGCACAAGAAATGTTGTATAGCTTTGACATGCAGAAGCCCCTCTTCTCCTGCAACACAGAAGCAGAAGCAAGCGCAACAGGGGGTGGACCTAAGAATGCGCATTTTTTCAATGGCTTGGAAGAATCTGTTATTGCATTAACTGTATTGAGAATCAGTTCTTCAGGCATAGGAGGTTGTGGTTGAACAATTCAACCCGAAGTTGACATAGATGCGTCCATGGTTACTATGCCCGACAGCTCCGCATATCGTTGGGAATTCACCTCCATAGCGCGCTCTTACCCTGCTGCTATAATAGCAAATGCAAGCGTAGCTACGAATTACGAATTACGAAAATTCGGGTTCTAGAATAAGGGGGATAAACTCAAAACAAATCTCAGTGGCGGTGGTAAAAATTTTAGATTGAAAAACGAAATTTGAATTTTATGTGCATAAATTAAATTTAAAAAATGTTGCATCGATGTTTTTTATGTGGAAAAAGCCTTGAATTCGTATATTTATTAAAAGTAATTTTTTTCTAAATCGCTATTGGCATTTTGCATTAAACCACAGTTTTCCAAAAGATGAAAGCGTCTGCAAGAAATGGGTGCCGCATCGATCCACCTCTAGCGATGTTTTAAAAAATGTTCGAATTTGTAGAAATCATTTCACTCTGAATGACTTCAAGGCTGCAAAAAACAATGGCAAAGGACGTTTAAATAAAAATGCGCTTCCTTCGGTGCAAGTTTTAATTTCACCGCACCAAAATGTGCTCGCATCTCGTAAGCAGCATTACCGAATTGACGATTTCGTCGTCATTTTGACATTTTTTTAGCTGAATGACGATTTGACGATTTTTACCCCGTGATGACGATTTTTTAATTGAGTTTTTCCACTAAATTACATTTGTATGTATGTAAAAAATTTGTTGCAGGAAAACGAGATCCAAAGTACAACCAGCATTTATTTAGTTTTTTTTCTACAACCGTGCTTTTAGTTATGTAGAATTTGTTCTAGAATTGTTACCAAATAGTTAATTTGCACTGCTGACACTGATTTGACAGAGACAGAAAAGTGGGAGAGGGAATTTGTTCAGTTTTCTTTCGTTAGTCTGGTAAACTATGCTTATCAACAGCAGATTCGTAGCTTTTTTCCCTAAAAAAACATAAATTGTAACAGAAAATTTAAGGTATTTTACTTACCCGTATGCGTTATGCCTTTCGGCAGCGGGCGGATTTAAAATTGAATAAACATCGAACAGCTGATTGCAGTTTACCAACTACCAGAAAAATTATCAAGCTTCCTTCACGTTAATTCGGTAACCGGTACACCGATTATAAAATAATTTTACACAAACAAAATACATTGGGAAAAATTACCGAACACCGAGTACTAAGCTCGGTGTGAAGACCCTACTTTAAAACTAGACCAAAATCATCAAAAACTTCAAACCAGTGGAGTTCAACTATTTAAAAGCAGTTGTGTTCATGGACGTAGCCAGGTAGGGAACTTCCGAATTTTTGCCTAGATATTCAAAAATAGTACCAGGAAATGCTTGCTCGATAATTTCGGCCCCACCTAACTTTCAAGTTTTTTTCCTATATATAACATATATAACAAATTATACACCCAATGCTAACAAAATAATTAGTAAATTGATTTAAAAAGTGGATATGTGGATCATCCGGATCTGTATCAAATTATTCTCTCTTACTTCAAAGCATTTCCATTTAAAAAAGGGTAAAAACCTGGCAGCGGTCGACAATGAGCGAAAATGGATTGAACGGTAAACTAATAAATAATTTTTTAGTTCAATTGTTTATTAGTTTGTATTTAGGTTTGTGTCTTCTAAGCGTACATCAAAAGTTTTGTATCACAGAACCAATCTGAGATTATTCATAGAAATATAGACCGGTTTGGTGAACAGCCAAGACGTTTACTTCTTAAGTACCCTGCAGTGAAACCCCAAACTAGTCAGGAAAAATACTAGTTTACAACTAGAATTTCCTGACTGAAACCGAACTAGTTCGAAAATTACCAGACTTGCACCAAGTACAAACGATTTATTCATGTCCTGTTTTATTTGACTTCGACAGTTTAATACAATAAATTACACAAAATATTATAACTTTTATTTAAGTATATTGTGAACCATTAAAGGGAATACGTATTCAATTATACCAGACCTGTTAAATAATGATTAATATTCATAATGATTTTTAATTAAAGCATGTTTCTTTGGATAACCGTTTAATGAGTAATAATTAATTACGTAAAAAACGTTAATTAATTCATTATTTTTATTATCATTATTTTGTTATTTTTGATCATTTTCAATTATTTTTGACATGTTTTAATTACACGATTATAATTATTTGATTAATTTCTATTATTGATCATCAGGGAAAATTATAGACAAAAATGAAGAATATTTAATAACTGCTTGAATTATTTATTTATTTTATTCTTATCCAAATCTCAAATTTTAAACATTAATTATTACTTTTATAAAATATTAAAAAAAAAGACTTAAATGTGCAAAGTTAATAAATTTAATTTATTTTAATGAAAACTTTTATTTTTATTTTAGTTCACTCAAAAATGAACTTAAGAATTCATTTTAATTTTAACTAAAATGTTTTCTTTTGCATATTCAATGTTATTAAAAAAGATAAAATTATAGTATATATTGTACCTGAAACCTTTTACTTTTACTAACACTTAATGAAAAATGTGTAATATATTAAAGTGTAACTAATCAAAAGTGTTTTATTGTATATTCATGAATTCACTTTATTTTTATTTTTATTTTTTTTTGAACTAGTATGAGAATCGTATATTTCTGACCGAAATCTGACAAATTGCCATCTCGTAGGACATCCCCATGTTAAAAATACCAGTTGATTGCACGGAAAAAAGATAGTTGGCTGACTAGTTGGGCATGCGGTTCGTACTAGTCGTGAGGTAGTTTACAACTAGTACATTTGACTACAGGGTAATTAGAGCAGATGGCACAAAACAAATAGCGCACATAGATTTCTATAATAAAAATAACATAGTAGAGGCTGATAATATATCTATTTTAAATTATAGACAAGTTAATGGCCCTTAATGAATTTTTTATTTATTACACGGTGTCACAAAAGAAAATCAAGTAATATATTTAGCATAAATCAATATACCAGCATAAAAAATCTGCATACTCAAAATGTTCAATACGTCCTCATATTTATACATACGTATGTATATAATTTAAGAGAAGTTATTACGCTGCAAACCACAATTGTAAATTGTTAGTTTACCTTGCAAAATTGCGGAGGAATATTACAGAGTATACGGAAAAGTTTATTTCTTAACATTTTTTATTTTGACTAACATCTGGTCCGGCTATTTGGTTTACTATACATGTATGTAGAGCTATGAATTTAAAAAATACATCAGGGTTTAGTTGAGATATTCGCCTTTGACAATGAATGTTTTGTACATTACCCAGTACTGCAAAGCTTTTGACTGCCATTCACCTGGGAGTAGCCAGAAGTGATTCGTGTGCTTACGGTTCAAATCGCAGCTCACTACGTCCGGATATTTATATCCATGAATCCTCTGGGTACCGACCAAACACCCGTTTGAGTTCGGCCACGTTAAAACCCTGCCCAATGAAAAAAAAAACACACATGCCTCGAATGATATCCCTTTCTTTTGATGACGATCACGGCAAACATAGGAAGGATTATGATTTGAGGGTATGCACCTGGAATATCCGAACCCCTAATCGGGAAGGTGCCTCTGCCCGGCTGGTTGATGTCCTAGGGAAAATAAAGGCTGACGTCACCGCCATACATGAAATGCGATGGACGGGGCGAGGAAGGTAAGCGTGGGGCCTTGCGACGTCTACTACAGTTGCCACGTAAGGGAGCGCAAGTCGGTGTTGGATTCTTGGTGGGAGAGAGACCGGCGTTCACTATAGTGGACGAACGTCTATCCACAATCCGCATCAAAGCGAGATTCTTCAACATCTTGCTCATATGTGCCAATGGCACGATTGAAGAGAAGGACGAGGTATCCAAGCATCTCTTAACTTAAAGCGTACATACCCAGTGGGAAAATGTAATGTATAGTTATCGAAAAAATAAACAGTAAAACAACCCTTTTCACATCCGAAAATGCATTTTTCCCCCACGGCGATGTCCTAAGAAAAGTGGGGCATTCAATTTTGCATCACCTAGTATCGAGAAATTAATGCGATTTAACATGAAATTTTTGGGACCATTTGGATACACTAGAAAGCTGATTACATAGTTGACAGTAATAGAATCGAGAACTCATAAGAAATACATTACACTATTTATCACGCATGTAATGCACTGTACTTTTCCGACTGGGAATTAGCGCTGCCCCTGACACCTATAAAAATCGTGCTTGGCGAATTAAATGCCAAGGTGGGCAACGAAGGAATCTTTGGCGAGAGTGACGGAAAATTCAGCCTCCACATAGAAACAGTGCGCTGAGTCTGATCGACTTCGCCGGGGCCCGAAACTTGGCAGTATGTAGTACTGTGTTCTGGCATAAAAAGATCCATCAAGCTACATGGGTGTCTCCAGATCGAAAAACGAGAAACCAAATCGAGCTTGTTGTGATAGCTGGAAGGTACACTTCCAGTGTTTTAGATTAACATACACTCCGAGAGCCAAACATCGACTCGCACCACTGTATTGATGCAGCCAATATACGACCCCACCTCGGTGCAGCAAAAAAAGGGCCCCCAATAATGCAAGCAAAGTTCAACGTCGAAAAGCTGCAATCAAAACAGACGGAATATGGATTCGCCGCTCGACTCTCACACCTGCTGTGAGAGAGCACTCTTCAACAAACCGACAGACGCGAGCAGTGGAACCACATTTCCCGCTCATTACTGGTACGATGAGGAGCATCCAGAAGTTGCAGAGAAAAATGTTTGAAATGCTGGCCGACAGAAAATTTTTAGCAGAGAGTTGAGCGACTTACGGAAGGTTTCAAGACTCCTGTAGAAACAACCATGGCGACCTAGTGACCGATGTCCAGAACGAACTCAGATTACGGAGGGAACACTTTTCGACCCTTTTGAATGGCAGATGCACTGAAGGAAGTTGAGAAGACGAACCTGAGTCCCCAGTCGATGCCGATGGAGTCGATATCCCAGCGCCTGACTATGATGAGGTACGAATAGCGATTATGCTGATGAAAAGTAACGAATTTACTTGAGCTGACGGCCTGTCAGCTGAGCTATTCAACTACGATGGCACGGAGCTAATAAGGTGCATGCCCGACGACTGGAATTCAAGTGCGCTCTGCCCAACTCCGCCATGCGTGTCAGCTACCACGGGATCAGCCTTCTAAGCATAGGTTGCAAGGTCTTATCGAATGTATTGTGTGAAAGACTGAATACAACCGTCAATGAACTGATTGGGCGTTATCAGTATGGCTCTAGACCTGGCAAATCCACCATAGACCAGGTATTCACAATACGCCAAATCTTGTAAAAAAGCCGCGAGAAAAGGATGGACTCCGATAATAATGTTAGCATGGAAATCCAACGCAGAATTACTTTTGCCAACAAGTACTACTTTGAACTGAGTAGGCTATTCAGGAGTAAAGTCCTCTTTCGACGAACGAAAACCACACTCTATTAGTAACTCATCATGCCCGTGCTGGTATATGGCACAGAAGCATGGATGATGAGGTGGCTCTTGGAGTATTTGAGAGAAAGCTTTTGCGGAAGATTTACGGGCCTTTACGCGTTGGCGACTGGCGTGCTTTGTTGAACTCGGCCAAAATCGCTTTGGCGGTTACAGCGTCAAATAAGAAGAAGAAGAAGTGAATAGATCTATAACCTTATCAGTCACACAGCGTTGTAATCCCGACGAAATCCTTGGCGGTGGTACCGGGAGGGGAACGGTACATGACGGTCGGAAGTTTAGTTTGGATTAAAGTCTCACACTGACGGGGTTAGGCTTCCGATGCTTCCTCCTCGTAAAATAAACATGCGCAGTAAAAAGTTAACTATTTAAATGGATGAATAGTTTTATATCAACTTTTGTGAACTTCTGTTTATGTGTTTTTGTACAACATATTTACCTCTATTGGTTACAATAATTTTAAGCTATAATAAACAATTTTTTAGTAAGTTATTGGTTTTGAAATTTTTGTTTTTCGTATAACACACCCCAACAACAATTGCAATCCACTTTTATTAACCCATATGCAATGTGGGTTGCATTTGCTTTTGTAATGTGTGGTCATATTTGTTTGGTCGTATGCATAAAACCTAAGCAAATGTTTTTTCTTAAAATTTCATCTTTTCACTATCACACTTAACTTTGCTTACTAAGTAGTGTTTGCCACAATTTAAATTGCAAAGTACAGGGCGTAAAATAATAACTGTCGCAGATTTTGTGAAAAATAAAAGGTTCCTTTATAGTTTTTGCAAAAAAAAAAAGTATTTTTTGTTAACTTTGTAAATATTTTACTTTAATTTAATTAACTAGTTTTAAAATTTTAATCCTTATTTGCATTTGTCAGCTTTGGGAGATAAGTACATGCGGCACGTACGTCTTTTTCAGGTGTATTTTTGCTTAGACTTTGTATAAAAAAACTGTATAGGGTTGGTCGAATGAACGCCCTCCTTAGTCATGAGTTCCGAGTCTTTTCTATTGCTGAGTATGATGCCTTATGTTGGACAAAAGACAGTGTATAATGGACCCGAATTGGGGAAATTAGCTTATGGTTACAGAAGATATGTAATAAATTAACCGACGAAGACTTGCGTGCCGCTTGCGCTTTTCTCCCAAACCCGCTGGTAAACCCAAATGGAGGTAAAAATTAAAAAACTAGTTAATAAAATTTAAGTAAAATGTAGACAATTAACAATAAACTACTTTTTTTACTTGCGCTTTTCTCTCAAAGTGTTTAGCGCCGGTAAACCCAAATGAAGGTTAAAATTTAAAAACGAATTAATAAAGTTTAAGTAAAATCTGAGGATCATTAACAATAAACTCCTTTTTCGCAAAATCTATAAAAATCCGTTTTATTAAAAAAAAACTGTGCGACAGATATTATTTTACTCTCTGTATAAAATATTAATAGCTAGAAAAAGGAGTACAAAAGAAGTACAAAACTAATAAAGGAGTACATTTCCAGTTGTTTTTTTTTTTTGGGAGTACAAGGTAGTAAATTGTAATAAAAAGGATTACGTTTACTCCCAAAAGCAGTACGTCTGGCAACCCTACACTCATAACATTAGTGTGAGCTTATTCATACGAAGAGTATATATTAGAGCCGTATTCATACGAACAGTCTATATTAGAGTGGTTTTAAAAAATAGACTCTCGATATTTACAGGAGCTTACATCTAGAAATATACTACTCAGTGATAAAAATACAATTGTTAAAGTTTGAGCCCAATCGGAATATGCCTTCACGTGCCAAAAGTGCCCTGAAGTTTGAAGTAAAGACAATTTTTCGAGAAAATACGATATTTTTCTGCTTTAGCTTACGACTGATTCTATCTAAAGCTATAAGCTATCAGATGAAAGGTAATTTGATTGACTTTAAAGTAAATTATAATACATTTCCTTTAAAAATGTACTGTTTCGAAGATATTTAACATTTAATGTTACAGGCACCTTTCTGGTCAGGTTTATGGAGTAGATATTGCGATATAATTATTTTGGATTTTTTTCCAGTTTATTGTTTGTTAAATCATGGTAAGTTTTAATTTAAAAAAATGAATAAAACTTACTCAAAAACATGGCTTTAAACGGAAAAAGGTTGCAAAATCCATTTCATGAAGCAGTATTTTGGCAAAATTGTGCATTTAAGCAGAAAATGCACCTAAGCGATAGACAGCTAAACGGCATATACTGTAACTTGTTTTTTATGTTATTATTAAAGGAACCTATTCAATGTATCCATTTCTTACAGTTGAGGTTTGGATATTTTGAAGTAATCTGAAGTCTTGCTTTAAAGTGCCATACTAGAGTCAATTTACCACAATTTTACCCATTAAATGTTAAATATCTTCTAAACCGTATTTTTTTTTTGAAGAAAATGTTGATGTTTAAATTTAATGTTGTGTTTACAATTATTTAGTTTTTTAAGGATACAAATCACTTGATTAAGGTCGAGCAAAGCGCCGAGCGGCTTAAAATTATTATTATTATTATTATTATTTATTATAAAAATTTACAATAAATAAAGTAAAAGCACGAGCAACGTAGCCTAGCGGCTATTATTACATTATTAGGGGTAATTAATTACAATAGAATCGTATTTAGTAGGATCTATGGAATTTTAAATTGGATGTCTAGTATCTTAAAAAAATTAAATATTATATTTACATGATTATCTGTAGGGTTGGATAGGAGGACGTAGGGGGAAACACTATTGAAAAACTTGTTATAGGTAGATGTTAGTCCGGGGCAGTTGAGAAGGATATGTTGGATAGTGAGTGGAGAGCTGTTGGAGAAATGACAAGTGGGCTGGGATTCTCTATTGAGTATAAAGCTGTGTGTGGCGATGGTGTGCTCCAGGGATGTTGCGAATGTGGAATTTTAGACATCCGCGGATGCGAATGCGGATGCGGATGTTTAAAAGCTAACATCCGCGGATGCGAATGCGAATGCGGATGTCATGTATTTTCAAGAAATAATTTGGATGGGTAAATAGGGTGATTTATTTAAGTAAATAAAAAAAGGAAGGGTTAATAATTTTTAATAATCTGCCTTATCCTGAGTTTTGCCCGAAAAAAAAATTCTGCCGATTTTGTATTCCGCCCATAGTAAATATGTACATGAAAACCAAAAGTGAAAAGTGAACCGGTTCGGGGAAAATTAAACTCATGATAAGACTGAATTTTTTTTTAGTACTTGAATTGAAAAATTGGAACATTATACTTAATAATTTTGAATTGCACGACCCACTCCGTTGCTTATGCTAGGATTTTAACTCTCATTCCAGCACGTTCGATATATCAGATCCGCTTTTCAGCATTAAGAAATCGATACTGTCCTCTCCCAATAAATGAATCATTAAAATAAAGACATAAAATCGGCTGATGAATTTAGTTCTGTAGCTGAACAGTTTTAGATCTCGACACTTAACAAACTCCTGCCTATCTTGACTCGGCGGAAAAATTTAAAATACCAGGGACATAACAGTTATAAGTTTTATCGCAAAAACGTTGCTCCATAACAGTTATTAGATGAGAAATATTTTTTATTTCGTTGATAAGAGTTATAGCCCAACTTTTATTTTTTACGTTACCTTATAACTGTTATGCCGGAGAAATATTTTTGTTCCGTTGCCGATAAGAGTTATTTCCCAACGTTTATTTTTTACGTTGCTTGATAAGTTATTTTACAACGTTCATTTTTTACGTCGCCTGTTAAAAGTTGTAAGATTAGGATATTGATGAAGATGGAGATGGAGAACAAGATAAAGATGATGAAATAAAAGTGAGAGAGTGAAATAACTCTTATCCGATAACGTAAAAATAAACATCGGGCAGTAGCTGTTATCAAGCAACGTAAAAAATAAACGTCGGGCAATAACAGTTATCAAGCAACTTGAAAAGTAAACGCTACGAAATAACTCTTATCGGCAACGGAAAAAATATTTCTCCTTTAATAACTGTTATGAAACAACGTTTTCGTTAAATTTCAGAATTCGGGCAACGTTTTCAATTTCCAAATTCGAGATAACAGTTATTTTTTGTCCCTGGAAAATACTGGTTCCATACGTCATGCGGACTGCGCCCCTCGTGCGGATGGGCGGGAATGGAGGATAAAAACCGTTGAATATATTAAAAAACCTTTCGAAGGGTCGTAAATCAAACCTGCGCCTTATATAACTATGCGCTCGAGGCGACAAAACTTGAAAAACTTGAAAATTGGCAAAATTGTAAATTCTTTTTGACTGACACTGCACCAGTTGAGAGGACTTTCAGTTATATTTATTTACTTTTATTGCGGTGCAATAGTTACTTTTTGAGAATTTCATCGGGGCTGCAATTGTCGGATGTATCCTCCTGACTTTCATCTTCACAATCTAGCATCATGGCACAATCGTTGTTTAGACACCGTTTTTTCCAAAGAATTCTTTATTCTCATTCTTTTGGTTGTTTCGGAATTTGGAGAAACTGTCACGTCATCAGAGTTTTTCGATTTTAGTTTTTGTAACTCATTTTTAATGCTTTCTTCTGTGACTGGTTCGATATACGTCTGTGCACTTGCACAATATTCCAGGGACCGAAAATAACCAAATATCCAAATTAAACAAATTTGGTATCATATTAAAGAGGACTGAAATAGCTTTTAAACAGAAATAACGAATGAAGGTTACCACCTCTATTTAAATTTTTTTATAACTTAATACTAAAGAAATTTTTTTAAATACATACCTGACCCAATGTTTGTTCTATGGTAATTAATTAACATTTTTTATTGAAATATTTTTCAATGTGTGGCTTTCCTCGTTTCGACATTTCAGTGTTAAAGCTATTTCAGTCCTCTTTCATTGATACCAAACTTGTTAAATTTGGATAAGCCGTTTGTTTATTATCCGGATATGACGTTTATTTCGGAATAAAAAATATTTGGCCAAGTTTAACTCGTAAAAAAAATAACTGCAATTTTCAGTCCCTTCAATATTCGCATTCGCAAAAGATCCGCATTGAATTTTGCGAATGCGAAAGCGAATGCGAATGTTAAAATTAATGCGGAAGCTCCGCGGTTGCGAATGCGAATGCGAATATTCGCAACAACCCTGGTGTGCTCCAGTCGAAATCTGGTGTATATTTTGTTTGCCTTAGTGTTTGTACTGCATGGAAGTTTGAGGGATGTTCTGTTGGAATTGACTTGCTTGTATCGGTGGTTGTATCTGGACCAGTCGGCTGTCATTTCACTTTTTACCTTCCAGAGGGCGGACTTGGTCAGAAATGATCTGTGACATGGCGCAAAGGTATGAACAGGGTGTTTGTTTGCCGATTTAGCTGCACGGTCAGCGCACTCGTTTCCTTCTATGTTTGTATGTCCAGGGACCCACATCATTTTAACTTTATTGTTCATGGTGATGAGCTCTTGCTTTATTTGTATTATCATTTCATTTTTGTTATTCAGGCTTTGCGAGGCAAGGAAAACTGACTTACTGTCGGTACAAATTATGTATTTTTTCTTGGATGCCCGACATATCTTATGTGCGGATAGGATCGCTATAGCTTCAGCGTCGAAAATAGTAGATAGTTCAGCTACCGCTCCATGAGATAATGTATTACTCCTATCATCAACTACTGAAAATGATGTGCAAACATCGGTTTTGGATCCATCAGTAAACAGGAGGTGCCAGCCTTTATTTTTGAAGGTTTGTACGGTGTCAAAGTAATGTTGGACGTAAGCGTTTGGAGTTGTGGTGTTTTTCTTTAGACGAGCCAATTTGTCAATGAAAGAGTTATCAGTCAATAGCCAAGGGGGGTGGCTTTCGCGAATGTTAAGTTTACGACTGGTGTCAATTCCAAACTCTAATGCCATTAGATTTAGTCTGTAGATCGCTGAAGGCTTTTTCATTCTGGTGGTTCTGTTTCTGGTTGAAGTCGCAAAGTCATGCAGAAGATTAGATGTGGGGCATGCGAGTTTGTGAATAAGCCTGCCGTTGACGATACGTCTAAATGGACTCCAGTCCACTCTCGGCCTGTAAGTTTATCGTAGGTGTTGTAGGAAACGCTCGTGGGCTCGAACGTATAGCCGTGTGGTATGGTGCTTGGATACATCGAATGTGACTTTTGGCACAGCTGCCGTAAATCGGTAGCCCATAGTCAATCTTTGCAAGGATTGTTTGTTTGGTGAAATTGAGGAGAACGTTGGTATGGATGTTGGTTTTAGGAGAGGACAAGTATTTGACAAGGTTGAGATGGGAGGATAAGTTTTTTCTTAAATATAAACAGTGCTGCTTAAAGGTATATCTATGGTCAAAAACAGGCCCAGAATTTTAAGGTGTTCAACATTTATGATATTTACATTCTTATGACTAATTACTAGACTATTTCAGCTTCTTTTCTTACAAATGTGAAGATGTTTAGTTTTGTCCAGTGAGATTACGGCTCCAGGGGAATTGCACCAGCTGTCGATTGAGTGGAGAGCATCTGATAGTTGTTGTTGTATTTCTTGTGAATCTTCGTGCTTTGGGACCAATTCCCCACTTGGAAAGTTTCTGTAGTACTACATGAATCCCGATTTTGTCTGTTTATTGGGTTTCCTTAACGGGATTATAGTTGAGGTTTTGTAGCTTTGAGGGATAGTTCCCGTATCAAAGATCCTATTGTATAAATTTAGAATCCGGTGTTTAAAGGATGGTGGGCTATTTTTAATCATATCATAAGATATTTTATCAAACCCGGGGGTTTTTCTCTTGGAAGTTTTCAAGCATGAGTTAAATTCATTCATAGTTAAAGGAGACGGCTTAAAATTAAAACATATAAAATACTACAGAAGCGGCTACGCACTGAGCATCATTTCCGAGCGGCTTAACGGCATTTCTCTATGGCGCCGCTCAGTCGCTCGCCGCTTTGCCGGTCATTGCGTGGCCTCCACCTAACAGTAAGGTGCCCCACATACATACATATATACACATGTACATACGTATGAATATGGAGTGTGTAGGCTCGCACTAAAGTTATGATTGTGAATAAACTACTGTTATCCGTTCAAATGTTTTTTTTCGGAGTGAATGCTTGAATACTTTCGGCGTGATATGCTGATATTATAATTTTTCTGACAGGCGGAGTAATTGTTTAAATTTTAATTTCTTTAACAAATAATAATAATAAAAATAATAATAATAATAGATTGGCGCTTACACATATGTTAGTGTTTGGCCGAGCTTCTCCTCCGATTTGTGCTGTGCGCCTTGATGTTGTCACACAAAGCGGAGGGACCTACAGTTTTACGTCGACTCCGAACGGCGATTGTATTTTTATGAGAAGCTTTTTTCATGGCAGAAATACACTCGGAGGTTTGCCATTGCCTGCCGAGGGACGACCGCTGTTAAGAAAAAAACTTTTATATTTTTTGCGATGTTGCTTTGACCAGGGATTGAACCCAGGCGTTGCGGAGTGGAAGCGCGCACTGCTTACCACTACACCACAGCGGCCGACAAATAATAATTTTATTTATTTTAAATTTAAAATTTTCAAGACAAAAAAATTTATTTTAGTAGGGTTGTATACTGAGGAAAAAAACTCATTTTAAAAATGAAATTTTTTTATTTGATTACTGTTTAAAAATGTTCGTATTTAAATGAAGTGAAAAGTGTTCAAATTGAATATTCCCATTATACATACACTACGTATAAGGGAAATATTCAATTAAAATACGCCCGTATTAAAATGAAGCATTTTTCACTGCACGGATGGCGTATTGCACGTCTCGGATGGTTTCTCATATGTAATTAAGAAAGTATATACTATATACAAAAAGCATGTACAGCGATGACAACACATCAGTGTTGCCACAAAAAAATTACCAAACTTCCCAAAAACAAACAAAAAATCCTAAAAATCCGAGCAAATTACTAAAAATTTTCTTATATCAGATATGAGTATTGTGTACTACATACTATTTACAGATACTTACAGGTCTATTCTGCACGTTACCGAAGATTTTGTGACCGGAAAAATTTATTACCTAAAAATGTTACCACTTCTTGTCACCGCGATTCTAAGTACGTTGGCAATGCAGTGAAAATATTCAGCAATTCAGCTATGAAGATTTGTGGAAATTCCTGTATTGCATATTCCACGGGGCAATATTTTGTTACCAGCTTATGAGATGGTAACCAAATTTACCGGTTACAAGAGAGCACAGAATGTGAAAAAGGTTTAAAAATTGACAGACACTTTCATTACCGGTTACAAAAGTTATGTTACCAGCGCAGAATAGACCTGTTAGTATAACAAGTAATTTTTAGCAAAAAAAAAACCGACTTCAACTCTCATATAAAAAAAAATATATATATATATATATCATAACCAGATTAGTATGGGAAAAGAATTATCGAAATCGGTTGACGTGGTCCAAAGTTATGCGGTAACATACATAAAAAAAATAAGAATAAAAAAAATAAAAAAAATGAAAATATATATTCCGACGAACTGATAACCTCCTCCTTTTTGGGAAGTCGGTTAAAAATGAATCACATTCTCGAATTCAATTCGTACATTTATTCTTGCGGCTCAAACAAAGTACCACCGTTATTTTTTTTGCCTTGCTTTGTATATAATATTGCTGCAACTACATACATATATCAGTGCTCAATTTGGCCCTAAAGCCAGTCCTGCACATTTTTAAACTACGTTCTACTGAAGCATTAGAAAAGTAATGCAGATATAATATTTTTTTTCATTTCGAAGCTTATATGAACCTGACGAATCTTTTACATCAAAAACTTTTTATACCCGAGCGCACTTGTGCACAAGGGTATTATAAATTTGTTCACATAACGGTTGTTTATACCAAGCAAAACGAATCGATATAGATATAGACAAATGTATACATAAATGATCAGAATGAAAAGAGAAATCGATTAAGCGATGACTGTCCGTCCGTCCGTCCGTCATTGAAACTTCAATATTTTGAAATTTAAGGACACTAATTTACTCAAAATTGATACACCCCGGCTTACCATGTAGCGGTAGCTTTCGGAAAGGTGAAAACCATAGGGCTATTCGCGATCCGGTGCAAATGGCCTAGCATCATTGCATTGCAAATTTGTATTGCAAATTATTTGCAATACACAAACAAAATACACGCATTTGCATTTGTCATGGCTTGACAAATTTGCAATACCTAAAATCCATAGCATAAATATGCTATGCATTGCATTCATAAACAAAACCAAAGCTGATGCACAAAAATTGTTTTGCAAAAGCTTTACCATGACAGTTTAATAAAGGTCGCTCACAATCCATGGCGTATTTCTGCAATTGCATAAATTTGTCAGCTCTTATGCACCGAATCGCGAATAGCCCTCACATATTTAATACTAGCAAATGACTGGCTTGCTTCGCGACGCCTTATAAGAACTTTTGCGTTGACTAATACGAAAATAGTAAAATAGTGCAAAAACGGTTTGTAATTTAAAAACTATTAGTCTAGGTTGAAAGGACTGAAGAGCAGAACCTTGCTTACTCATAGGCCAAGTATAATAGCGCTGAGATAACATTTGGGTTTAGTACTAATCTCCTTCGATGATATGAGCTCTTATTTCCACCTGTGAGATATCTGCAAGTATTGCAAGGTTGCCGTTCTATAATCCTGCTATTCCACAGTATGGAAGAGTTTTCACGTTTGGACGGGGTCATTGATATTTTTACGGTGTTCTCTCTAATTCAGCACACTTAAAGATTGGGGCTTTATTAAGTCATCTAAAACGTAAATTTATAGAGGGGAATGTAAATATCGTGATTTTAGCGCTATCTACATATGTTTTGGGTTCATATTATTACAGAAGAAATTCTTATCATAAAGTTAATACCAGTTAATCCAGGTCATACAATAAGGACGGGTTCTCTAAATATCTCGACTCCGGCGCCATCTGTCGGCACCATTTTTTGCAAGAGTATATTATACGCTGCAGAGCAGAATTTCAAATTCATGTGACGTATGATTCCGAAGTTATGACTGATTAAAAATTTCACTCCTACGGGCTGAGCCACGCCCCTTTTACAAAAGTATGTCTACTTTATAATAAGCATCTACCATAGATATGTATGTCAACACACCAAATTTCAAAGTCATCTGACCTACGGTTTCGAAGTTAAAGCTGATTAAAAATTCCACGCGCATGGCAGGTGCCACGCCCCGTTGTCAGATATCGTTTTTGTATACCCTAGGTTACGTCCGAGGTCACTCTCTATATACCAGTTGAAGCCCCATGAAAATCCATTCAGTAGTTCCGGAGATTAGTGAGTTCAAACAGACAAATAGACAAACAATCTACAGTTTTATTATAGCATAGATTTGCGCACGGGTATTTAATGTTCGGCTCGCCCGAACTTAGACTTTCTTACTTGTTTCCTATAATTTTCTGGATCTAATGAAGAATCAATATGAATATTCTTATGATCGAACAATGCGTTTTCTCTCCATTGGTTATCGAGATTTCGCAAGCTCAAAATAAATTGAAAATATAACGATGGAATGAAAAAAATTATCGATAACATTTTGAATATTTAGCAGAAAATGCAGATGTGCTTAAGTGCGAAAAACACCACACATGCGGCTTGACAAACCAAGCGAAACACCCCTTTGCTTAAAGCTATTTATATTGTTTATGAGGGTGGTCGATAGAGCTGCCAGATATCTCTGTTGCCAAACCGGGACACTTTAGGACAGGAAACAAACAGGACAAAACTTACGTGCGTAAGGATGTAGTAAAATTTTATTTTAACAGACAAAAACAAAATCATAAAAACATGGGATCATTACAACGTACGCTAGCAAAACAAAACAACTTATCACAACTAAGGCACAGAGAATTTTTCACAATGCACGCACCTTTTTTATTCTTTACGGTTTATACTAAATTCATCAAAAAACATAAAAATAAAATTTCTAAACTCGCGAAAATTTACTAAAACTGCATACAAATTTGCACCTTTCTAATCAGACTTTTTATAAAAATTTTTAAAATGAAGTTTTGCGGCCTATTAAATTTTAGTGAATTTTTGGTATTGTTTTTACTGAGAGTTTCTTCCATACAAACTATGTTCGACAATTCTTTTTATATGGCTCAAAAGCTACATTTTCAAAATTTTTCTAAAGGATTTGATTGGAAATTTTGATCTGATGAAACAGCCTTCGAGCCAATAATTTTGTATCTCATGAAAGAACAAAAAATTTACAAAAAAAGTACAAGATAACATTATTAACATTAACTTGCTTCAAAACTTCTGTCTTTTCCTTAATACATATATTTAATTGTAAAACTCTGTGCATTTGGTATGTGCATACGTATTTAGGTGCATATAATAATCAACTATTTTGCTTGTGGAAAGTTCAACTATCTGGAGATGTAACTATTTCACAAATGAAACCGGTGCACTGAAAGAAATAAGTTTAGAATCAGCGTTCGGACTACTGAAACTCGATTCGGGAGTAAATGACTCGAAAAATCGCAGTAAAACCGAAATCATAAGCAAACGTCAGTAAAAATTATTTGGGTTAAATTTTGCTGCTTCTGACAAAGAGATTACCGTTTTTACTCTCCTATTTTTCTCCTACTTTGCCAGTAGTTTTTCCATAAACTAAAATATAATGTTTAAAAAAAACGTCAATTATCGGACGGCGTATAAATTTTTGACCTTTTGTTAATAAGAGTTCTTGCGAACATTAAGCTTTTAATTTCGACATTAAGTCTGTTCCAGTATTTATTTTTAATGAGATTCATCTCCGAAAATTTTCTTTCGGCAGCAGCACTACTGTGCGGTAAAATAGCTAATGTCAGCTTATACTCTGCCAAATTTCTAAACATACACCTTTCCAAAACATTTTTCTGGTAAATCCCTTGGTTTGGAAAATAAAAAAAGTGATTCCGCAAAAAAGAGGTTAAAGAGCAAAAGAGATAACTTCTGTTACACCTTTCTATACAAAACCTTGGTGCCACAGAAGTTATTGAAGAAAAATTTTAAAAGTTAATTATTTTGTAATATATTCCTAATGTGAATGGAAAAAAGTAAAAAAAAATCCGAGCATATTTTAAGTCACTTGGAGTAGGGAGTAGATTTGTAATTTTAAAAAAGAAATCGGCGTACATCTACTCCGATCAGAGCAAAGTCCGGACGATGTTTACTACATCTAAGAAAGCGCACTATATTTAAAAAAATGCGCATATAGAAGAGCACCAACCCAACTCGTAATAATTTAAGTATACAAATTTTAGTATTTAGTTTAGAAATATTCAATTCAATTCATTCAAATGAAGCGCTTTGCACCTACCGATTGCTTTTACATAATTAAGTTAAAAAAATATTTAAATTCAATGTTGCCCGTAATGGGATTTGAACCCTGACCCTCTTGAAATTGGCAAATTGAGGCAATGCATCTTTGCGCACACAGCTACAGCCAGACATGTAAATGTGCATTCGAATGTTGTGTTTGAATCAACACCATGCGTGCGTGGTATGAAAGTATTATTTTTAAATACGAACATTTTAAAACGATAATCAAATAGAAAATACTCATTTTTACTATACGTCATTTCCCTCAGTGAATTCATAAAATTTTTCTGAATATTACAACGCGTTTCTTCTCTTAGTGTAGTAATTTTTGAGCTTTTATTCAAATTTGCGCAATCAAATCGAAAACCGGGACATTTAAGGTTAAACCGGGACAAATAGTCTAAAACCGGGACATGTCCTGGAAAACCGGGACGTCTGGCCGCCCTAGTGGTCGAAGGTTTGACAAGCCGTTTGAGGGATATGTGAACAAAATTCAAAATTTTTTTGATTTTCTGGACACCATGGTGACGTTTGTTCAAACCGCTTATGTTTTGTATAGTAAAATTGCCTCATTCGCGACGGAATTTTCACCGAATGAGGACGCAAGAGGGAAAAATCTAAGAAAACCAAACTCTTTTACATTGTGAACCGGAAGAAAAATAAAATTCTTTGCTTGAACTCAACATTTGAAAGCACATTTAGATGTATGGCTGTAGCTGAGTGTGACAAGACGCTTGATACAATTGGTTGCTGCCAAGAGGGTCCGGGTTCAATTACTATCAGACGGAAAATAAAATAAATTGTTTTTTCCTCTTAATTACGAAAAAGCATCTGTGCACTTCACAACGACATATTTTATAACGTGCATACTCAAATTTAAAACGAGTTGGGTTGGTGCTCTTTCATATGTGTATTTTTTTTTTAATTTAGCACGTTTTTTTTAATCCTAAAATTATTTTCCCTCTGTGTATGTCCTCTCCCTATGTTTAAAAAATCATCACATTCCAATTTGTATTTTCCGAGAAAAATAAATTCCGTGCCATTGTAAAAAAATTCAAATGATCATAAAAAGTCTAAATTTTAAAATTTTTCAATGAAATTTATGCAGTATATTTCAGGTGATTAGAACTTCATATGAAGAAACAAGTAATTTTTAGCAAAAAAAAAACGACTTAAACTCTCTGTTTTATGAAGAGCCTCTAAGTGCCACCCTAATATGCCGACGTACATATGTACATAGTTAAGCTTTTATCTATTCAACATTTGTTCTCTCAAACTAAAAAGCAATTTGAAATACTGTTAGTTATCTAAGCTCCTGTTTTGTATTCAAGCCAGCATATGCATACATACTTTGAACAAACAATATTTAAGTAATATAAATTACATGCACAATAAAGTTTTTTGAGCGCTCTAATTTTGGATTCTGTTGAATAAAGACATTTGTACAGTCAAGACAAAATAGTCTCCTGACTTTAAACAGTGGTGACCCCGACGTGATCACATTTGCTGACACGTTAGACAAAAACAAGCATTGTGTAACGCGATTTGCGCGTTAATCGAGATTCGCAGGCAGCATCACAGTCTGCCAAATCGTATGATTTCACAGTTCACTTAAACACGGGTTTTCTTTTGCAAGATCTTTTTTCGCCATCCATTATTCAAAATGCCTACCGATCAAGACGTAACATTGGGTGATACTCCGCGACCGCAGAATTCTTTTTTAAAAAGAAAGTGTGACGCTATATTTCGACAAATCGTGACTATTCAGCGTCAAAGTACAAATGAAGCGCTTCAGGCCATGGACCATGCAGAACTTTCGACGCGCATCGAGCTTCTGGATCACATACTGGGCAATTTCGAGGCCGCCCAGACTGGCTTGAAAGAAGAAAATCCTGATGAACTGGATAGTAGCAGCCGTACTGATTTCCTCGCCATCTATGTCTCCATAAAGGCAGCAATCACTCGTGAACTAAAATCACAACGCATAGAGCCACATGCTCATTCGCCCACAGCAGTATTTTCTCCGTATGATTCCCAGTCAGTGGTTGTATTGAAGCAAATAAATCGCGTTTGCCCGATCTTCAGCTGCCAACATTCGCAGGTGCCTTCACGGAGTGGCCAAATTTCATTTCAATGTTTCAAACTGTGGTCGATAATAAGCCAGAGCTTACGAAGATAGAAAAATTCCAGCACCTGCGGTCCTGTTTAAAGGGCAGCGCTTTAGATGTCATTCGTTCCCTGGAAATACGCGAAAGCAATTACGACAAGGCTATGAATTTACTTAAAAGTCGCTTTGATAATAAACGCCTTATTTTTCAGGCTCACATTCGCGAATTATTTGAACTTAAAAGTGCAGAAGCCAACACTGTGGGTAGTCTTCGCGTACTTGTTGACAAATTCACGTCTCACATTCGAGCACTTCAGACCCTAGGGAGCAAGATACACATAGCCGACTGTCTACTCATCCTTATCATGTCTCAAAAGCTGGATCCATCTACGCAAACAAAGTGGGAAGAATCAGCCGCATGCAGTAACATACCTACATGGGAGAGTATGGAAACTTTTCTTGAGAAGAGGGGTCAAACATTGGAGAGCATTAATTTCGCTACGGTACAGAACACACCTAGCGCTAAGGTGAGCAAAACACAGTATCAGAAAAAATCCCTTGTAGTTTCAAAATCCACGCACAAAGTATGTACATTTTGCAAAAAGGAAGACCATTCTATTTAGACGTGTCCGTCATTTATTAAACTCACTGCGGCGATACGTAGGAAAGAGGCCAAAAAGGCAAACCTTTGTTTGAATTGCTTAAAACACGGGCATCAAGCTCAGCAATGTAAATCTTCCAATTGTCGTCGCTGCCTATCCCAGCACCACACTCTCTTGCATTTCATTCCGGCTCAACAGTCAACCACTGATTGCACGCCCGATGAGAAACCTGAGTCAGCTGCACAAGCTACAACACTTGTGTCAAAGTCTAACAATATTTCGCCCGACCCTTCTCTAACCGAAAACGTACTTATCGCAACTGCAGTCATCTTGGTGAAAAATAGCACTGGTTCCTTCATTCCGTGTCGGGCTGTATTGGATTCTGCTTCGCAGTTAAATTTTGTCACATCCAGGTTTGCTAACCAAGTAGATTTGAAAATGTCGAAATTTTCGTACTCCGTCTCAGGTATTGGCGAATCAGACCTTAAAATTAGCCACTGCGCTAGCATAACATTTAAGTCCATGCATAATGACTACTCAACGAGTATAACATTTGCGGTTACTCCCACCTCAACCTAATTATTCCTTTGGTACATCCGACTGGAAGCTACCTGCAAATATAAAGCTTACTGATTCATTGTTTTTTAAATCTCAGCGTGTTGATATGTTGCTTGGGGCTGGGATATTCTTTGACCTATTATGTGTTGGACAAATTCGGTTAAAAAATATACCATACGTTTTGCTTGGGTTGGGTTGTTTCGGGTGGCCAGCAGAAATCATCAATTTCGTCATCGCCAGCAGGTGCGTTAATCGGTAGCGAAGAACAACAACAATCATTGAGCCAAATAGCTCGTTCATTCTGGGAAGTAGACAACTGCTTCGAACCTATCGCAAAAACAACAAAGGAATAGATGGAGTATGAAGAGCATTTTAAAAACAATTATCATCGCTTAGATACTGGAGAGTACTGTGTTTGTTTACCACTAAAGCATAGCCTCGATTTACTCGGGGATTCATATGAGCAAGCACTGAGACGGTTTCTATCTCTTGAACGCCGACTTCTGCGTAATATTGTAGTGAAGGCTCAGTATTCAGCATTCATTAAAGAGTATGCACAACTAAAGCACATGTCTTTTGTTGAGCACCCAATTACAAATACAAAGATTTATTATTTACCTCATCACTGCGTATTCAAAAGCGACAGTACAACAACAAAGCTTCGTGTTGTGTTTGACGGCTCAGCAGCTAGCTCTTCTGGATACTCGCTCAATGAAATTTTGATGGCTGGGCCGACGATTCAACCCAAGCTGGCTGATATTCTCATTCGTTTTCGTACTCATCCCGTAGCTGTAACTGGTGACATATGTAAAATGTATAGGTGCGTTCGCGTTACATCCCCTGATGACTATTTACAATGTATACTATGGAGAGACGATCCAAACAGCGAAATTAAAACTTTTAAACTCGAAACAGTCACTTATGGCACGAAGCCAGCATCGTTCCTTGCTATACGTACAATGCATCAGTTCGCCATTGATGAGAAAAAATCATTTCCTCTTGGGTCTCAAATTGTTTTACGCGACTTTTATGTCGACGATTTGATTACTGGCGCAAAGACTGTTGACGATGCAAGAGCTATTGTTGCACAAACAACTCAGTTGTTGGCGAAGGGCAACTTTCAAATTCGAAAATGGTGCTCAAGTGAGAAAGATGTGCTCTCTCAAATTGCTGTCGAGGATAAAGAAAGTTTTTTAAAATTTGATGACGGAAGTGACAAAACGAAAACGCTTGGGCTTGTATGGAATCCTCAAACAGACACATTTCTATTTTCATTCTCGTTAGAAAAGCTGCCTCCAAAAATTACAAAACGTTTTGTGCTCTCTGTTATAGCGCACTTCTACGATCCACTTGGCCTGATAGGACCAACAATTTGTAAGGCGAAAATATTTCTATAGCTACTGTGGATGGAGAAGGTCAATTGGGATGAGAGTTTGCCAATTTCTCTTCATACTGCCTGGTAGTACTGAACAGTCGAAGAGTGCGGACGTGTTTTTAAGTTCGCTCCGTAGTCATTAAATATTGTGCTATTTAATAAAACAAAAAAAAAAAAAACGAAAAAAAATAAAAATTAGTAAAATAAACAAACAAACCAAATGAAAACAGAAAGCGATGAGTCAAGCTGAAATCCGAGCTCAGAAGCAACGCGAGCAAAATGAGCGCCGGCTTTCAGTTCAACGCAACAACGCATATTTCTCTATTCGGTCCCAGAGTGACAGCGAAAGCGCAAAGTCCAATCCATCGACCACCCTCGAACCCCCTCCAGATTCAGGTCAGCGGACTTGTCCTCCAAACTTACCATTGACGACTCCGATGCCTTGGAGTGAAGAGTGCGCTTCACCTGTGCCGTATCACATTTCACGCCCAACGCTTACATCAAATTCGGTAAGCGATAACATATCCCCAAATATAGCGGCAACAACAACTAGTACAGTGACATGTTTCACTACCTCTATCGCGCCAACAACAACAACAAACTCACCGGTACCTGCCGACTGCACAGCGGTGTCAACAGCCCGGCCGATTCTTGCTGCACAAGCACAAATTAACTTGAGTGCAAGCACTGGCAACAAAGGTAAAGCGCAAGAAAGGTTGAAAAACGAAACAACTAAAAATGCGGCCATACAGACTGGAATGGACCACTTTGTTACAATAAAAAGAAAACTTAGTCCGCAAAATTCAACGGGCAGTAAGACAAAAATAAACCGCCTTACCTCAACTCAGCAAGTCAGTACGAATAGATTTGCACTGCTAAGTGACAATGCCGATGATGTGAATAGCCAAATTTCTGAAGGTGCTGCAAAAGCTACTAATGCCAAACCTCCGCCCATTTTTATAAGAGAAGAGAATCCAAGCGCTCTTGTAAAAAAATTCACACAGCTAATCGGTAGTAATAAGTTTCATATCTGTGTTCGTATGGAAAAGTAGCTTATGTCGAAAGGTTGGCTTTAGTATAATGCGGCATTTCTTTTATTCTTTGAACGACAAGGAATTTTTTGATGAGACTTAAGAAGAATATTGACTTTCTAGTATCGGAACTATTTCTTGCACGTTTATTTGCTAAAAGTTGTTCAACGGCTCAGCGCCAGCGAGTCATTCGCAATCGTATACTGCAAATGCCGATTTATATTAAAGTCAGCCTTTCGACATAAGCTACTTTTCCATACGAACACAGATATTATCCCACTATCTAAGGGAAATATTCGCGAAACTAAAGTACAAATTTATTCCGAACAGGATTTTCGAACAGTGTCCAAATACCTGAATGACACAAACACAAAATTTTATACATACCAACTTAAAAGTGCAAAAGGTCTACAAATTGTAATTAAAGGTATCGAACCAAGCGTTGAAGCTGTGGAAGTTTTGGAAGCACTTAAAGAACAAGGTTTCAATCCAAAAGCTGCTGTGAATATTTTTAATAGGTACAAAATACCTCAACCTATGTTTAAAGTTGAGCTCGAGCCTGAAAACAAACCTCTGGGCAAAAACGATGTGCATCCAATTTATAAATTACAATATCTGCTGCATCGTAGGATAACTGTGGAAGAACCGCATAAGAGAAATGGCCCTGTACAATGCACCAACTGCCAGGAGTATGGTCATACTAGGTCTTACTGCACGCTTCGCTCAGTGTGCGTAGCTTGTGGAGAGCTACATGTCTCTGCCACTTGCACATCAAACAAAGAAGACCCGCGTGCAAAAAAATGTGGTAACTGCGGTGGAAATCACACAGCAAACTACAGAGGCTGTCCAGTCTATAAGGAGTTAAAAAACCGGATCAACCAATGCGTGGCTTCCATACGTACTCATAATGTACCGAATGCCTTTGTACCTTTCCCAAACGAATCCTGACGTCTTCTTCGCCAAAAGAGCCACGTCGCCAACAGTTCTATCAAACACCGTGAATGGCGTCTCGTTTGCAGTGCCTTAAAATCAGGCTTAGAAAACCGTGCCCCTACAAAAACTGCACCTCAAGTTGCGCCGCAAGAACAGCATCCCCATGCACAATATGGTAAACAATCCAATATCGAAGCTTTGATAGCGTCGATGCAACAAAGCATGATGAATTTCATGACTTTCATGCAAAACACAATGCAAGAACTCATGCGAAATCAAAATACGCTGCTCAACCTGCTTGCTACTCAGCAAACAAGATAATGACCTTACTTAAAATAGCCCTCTGGAATGCAAATGGCATTCCTCGCCACAAACTAGAGCTGTCAAAATTTCTTAAGGACAAGGAAATTGACATAATGCTCCTTGCTGAAACACACCTAACTAATAGATATAATTTTGACATTTCGGGATATACCTTTTATTGCACGAATCATCCAGATGGAAAGGCGCATGGCGGAACTGGTATTTTAGTCAGAAACCGGATTAAACAGAAATCATTTGACTGGAATTGCCGAGAATTATCTGCAAGCAACATCAATATGCGTACAAACAAAGCAAGGTGATATTACGCTGTCCGCGGTTTATTGTCCCCCGCGTTTCACGATAACAGAAAAACAGTTTCTGGATTTCTTCAGTTCGCTGGGAGAGCGCTTCCTCGCTGCAGGTGATTATAATGCGAAGCACCCTCACTGGGGCACACGCTTGTCCAACCCTAAAGGCAAGCAATTATATAACGCGCTTATATGTAGAAGAAACAAACTCGATTACGCTTCTCCTGGAAAGCCTACATATTGGCCGGCAGACCCGCAAAAGTTGCCAGATTTGATTGACTTTGCGGTGACAAGGAAAATTCCTCGCGGCCTTATTAGTACAGAATCAGTTGCAGATCTCTCATCAGACCACTCACCTGTACTTTTCACCTTGTGGCATCAGCCGCAAGAAAATGAGTCACCCTATATGCTCACGACAAGGGCTACAAATTGGTTACAGTATAAAAAATATATCAGTGCGCATATAGACCTCGATCCAAATTTAGATACGCCGACCGATATTGAAAACTCCATAGCCGCTCTTGAATCTACACTTAGGGTAGCCGCTAGCATTTCCACACCCCAGAAAGGTTATGTGCAAAATAAAAAATATAATTTAACCAATAGGAAAATTGAAATGCTTGTATTGGAAAAGCGACACCTACGACGGATATGGCAGACTCATAGATCACCAGCATCAAAACAACTGCTCAAGGCGGCCACACATGCACTGACGAGAGCCCTCAAGAACGAGGAACAGTACGCACAGTACCGGTACATCCAAAAGCTCTCACCGACTAGCACAAGCACTCGTTATGGAAAGCACACCACAAGCTAAATGCGCCAATAGAGACCGAAATGCCAGTACGGGACCACAATGGCAAATGGGCTCGGAGTGACGCAGAAAAAGCAAACACCTTTGCTTCTCATCTAAAAAATGTTTTTACGCCAAACCCCGCAACTAATAATTTTCAACTTCCACCCGTACCCAATGTGTCAAAATTTTAGCCGCTGAAATTTGTACCTGAAGAAATTTCAAAAGTAATTAAGGATCAACTGCAACCAAATAAGGCCCCAGGGCACGACTTAATAACCCCAAAAATGATTATTGAGCTACCAAATTGTGCTGTACTTTGCATCTGTATGCTATTTAACGCAATCACTAAACATTGTCATTTCCCTCACCAATGGAAAAAGTCGACTATTGTGATGATACCAAAGCCCGGAAAGGACAAAACGCAGCCATCTTCATATAGGCCCATCAGCCTGCTACCGTGTATGTCGAAATTATTCGAAAAACTTCTTATGCTGCGCATCTCCCCACATCTGCAAGCCCGCAATATAATACCACTTCACCAATTTGGCTCCAGGGAAAAACATGCAACAATCGAGCAGGTAAATCGCATAACAACCGAAATCCGAACAGCGTTTGAAAAGAGGGAATATTGCGCTGCAATATTTCTTGACGTCGCTCAGGCATTTGACCGCGTCTGGCTAGATGGTCTTATGTATAAAATACAAATGCTACTCCCACAAAGTACGCACAAACTGCTTAAGTCATACCTTTATAATCGAAAGTTTGCAGTTCGATGTAACACCACCATTTCTGAAGCCCATGCAATCGAAGCTGGACTGCCACAAGGCAGTGTCCTTGGCCCGATGTTGTATGTCTTATACACCGCGGATATTCCTACAAACGACCGCCTGATAATGTCCACTTTTGCCGATGACACTGCCATAATCAGTCGCTCCAAGTGTCCTCTACAAGCAACTGTGCTCCTAGGCAATCATATGGAAGCTGTTGCCAATTGGCTCGCAAACTGGCGAATAAAGGTTAACGAGCAAAAATGTAAGCAAGTTACATTTACACTGAATAAGAGTAACTGTCCGCCCTTGACTTTAAACAACGTACAAATACCACAAAGCAATCATGTCACTTACCTAGGGGTCCACCTGGACAGGCGACTTACTTGGCGAAACCACATAGTGGCTAAAAGGACTCATCTCAAGCTGAAGGCTAATTCTCTCCACTGGCTTATTAACTCTCGCTCACCCCTGAGTCTGGAGTATAAAGTGCTTATTTACAATACAGTTTTAAAACCGATATGGACCTATGGATGTGAGTTATGGGGAAACGCGAGCAGCAGCAACATCGAAATCCTTCGTCGTGCGCAATCTAAAATCCTTCGAACAATCACCGGAGCACCTTGGTATATGCGAAATGAGAACATTCACCGCGACTTCAGAATACCAGAAGTACGAACCGAAATAGAACAACGGAAGACGAAATATGTATCGAAGCTTTTAGCGCACCCAAATCATTTAGCAAGATCTTTATTGCGTGTCAACAGGACCTGAAGACTACGTAGGAATGACTTACCAGCCCAGTCGTAATCTTTTCTTAGGGCCAGTTAAGAAAATACTCATCCCAACTAGGGGATGTAAATTAAGTGAATAGATTAAGATTCGAAAACTTATTGTTAGGCTCTTAGGCAGGGCAGATTCAATAAATAAAAACAAATTAAAAAAAAAAAAAAAAAAAAAAATACTGCCTGGCAGCAGCTATATGATGAACTTGAGTCAGTCAAAGGTGTTTGTTTTCCTCGTTTCGTTTCCAAGCCAGACGCTACAAACGAAGTACATGCATTTTGCGATGCTAGCATCTCGGCATATGGAGTATGTGTGTATATACGTTCGATCAATAAATGCAAAGCACAAACTTCTCTTCTCTGCTCAAAATCTCGGGTCGCGCCTCTCAAAACACTCACCGTACCGAAATTGGAGCTTAGTGCTGCCACATTACATGCACAAGTTGTGCAAGCAATTTCAAAGCTCGACATTTTCGATTGCAAGTTTTACTGCTGGTCTGACTCCAGTATAGTTCTGTCATGGCTGAAGGAGGAACCTTTACGCTTTAATGTTTTTGTTGCAAATCGAGTAAGCAGTATCCAACAGCTTACAAAGGGAATGGAATGGCGTTATGTTCCATCACCGCTCAACCCAGCAGATATATTATCGAGAGGTTCTACCGCCACGGAGCTGCTCAAATCATCGTTATGGAAGCATGGCCCATCATTTTTATCTCAACCATCAACCACTGGCCAACGTCATGTGCGCAAGTAAAAGGTCTACCTGAGATGCGTAAAAGTATATTACTTTCAACGCATGCATTTTTCGACATGTCTTCTGACTGCAAGTATATAAATTCATTCGCTACAATGCAACGTATTTATGGCTATGTGTACCAATTCCTCAGTAAAGATCACTCAAGCATTTTGTCGACGTTACATATTCAGAAAGGAACCTTCTATCTTTTACGAATGATTCAAAGAGTTCACTTTTCTACCGAGTATACCACACTCCAACGAAAACAACCGATTTGTTCATCCAGCTCTCTTTTTTCGTTATCACCATTCTTGGACGATTTTGGATTACTTCGTGTCGGAGGGCGACTCAAAAATGCGGGTTTGGATTTCAACTCACGTCACCCCATCTTGCTTCCAAAACGGCATCCGCTGACCGTCTCTATAATAAATTATTTTCACAAAAAACTATTACATGCTGGACCACAAGCTCTCCTAGCTTCTATTCGTTTACATTACTGGCCCATAGGTGGACGCAAAACGGTATCATATGTAGTCAACAAATGTATTTTGTGTTTCCGCTTATGGAGCATATTATGGCTGACTTGCCCAAAGAAAGGGTGCAGGCAGCGCGTGCATTTCTAACCACTGGGGTTGATTTCTGTGGCCCATTTTATTATAACGCTGAAGTTCGAAACCGGCCTCCCACGAAGTGTTATATATGTTTATTTATTTGTTTCGCTACCAAGGCGATCCACATGGAACTAGCCAAGGATTTATCAACGTCTGCGTTTCTAGCTGCTTTACAACGATTCGTAAGTCTACGTGGAAAGCCCAAAACTATCTGGTCGGATAACGCCACCAACTTTGTTGGAGCGAATAATGAGCTCGCGGACCACCAGCGAATGGTACGGCAGCAATGTTTAGATGATGGGATCGACTGGAAATTCATTCCACCTTGGTCACCCCACTTCGGTGGCTTATGGGAAGCCGCCATTAAATCAGCAAAATATCATTTTAACAGAGTTGTAGGGTCGTCAATTCTAACGTACGATCAACTACGTACTTTGATTTGTCAAATTTCAGCAATCCTTAATTCGAGACCTTTAACTCCAATTACAGAGCACATTAGATGACCTTGATGTTCTTACACCAGCCCATTTCTTAATAGGTGGCCCCCTAACTGCGATTCCTGATCCAGATGTCACCCACCTAAACATTAACCGTCTTAGCCTTTGGCAGCGTATATCTAGTATGCAGCAAATTTTTTGGAAGAAGTGGTCGACAGAGTATCGGACGCAGCTTGAACAGCGGTCTAAATGGCGTGCTTAAAAGACTCCAATTCCTCTCGGCGCTCTTGTCTTAATAAAGGACGAAAATTTACCACCGCTTCGATGGCCACTCGCAAGAGTAATTGAAACGACTCCTGGATCAGACAGCGTTGCTCGGGTGACAGTGTTGAAAACAAGCACTGGCGTTACAAAAAGAGCTATCAGCAAGTTATGCCTTCTACCGGTGGAAAATCCTGTTGAAAGCGTTGGCTTTCAACGGCGGGAAGATGTTTTGTGAAGAGCCTCTAAGTGCCACCCTAATATGCCGACGCACATATGTACATAGTTAAGCTTTTATCCATTCAACATTTGTTCTCTCAAACTAAAAAGCAATTTGAAATACTGTTAGTTATCTAAACTCCTGTTTTGTATTCAAGCCAGCATATGCATACATACTTCGAACAAACAATATTTAAGTAGTATAAATTACATGCACAGTAAAGTTTTTTGAGCGCTCAAATTTTGGATTCTGTTGAATAAAGACATTTGTACAGTCAAGACAAAATAGTCTCCTGACTTTAAACACTCTCATATAAAAAAAAAATATATATATATATCTCATGATCCACTGATCGGATCTTAACTAGATTAGTATGGGACCACCTCTGAGACACTACTTTCCGATGCAAAAAAAAATTATCGCAATCGGTTGACGTGGTCCAAAGTTATGCGGCAATATACATAAACAAAAAAAAAATATTCCGACGAACTGATAAAATATTAAAATCAAATAGAAACGTAATTGATCTTACTATAAACCTCAACGAAAGTACTGTATATTGGTAAATATTCAATTAAATTACGCGCATATTAAAATGACCGCGTTCGTACTGAAAAAGCATCCGTGAAGTGAATAATCAAGACAAAAACTAAAAAATAAAAATAAATTTAATTTACATGTTGCCTGCAGTGCAATTCGAACCCGACAATCTCCGGATATCAACAACTTGTGGCAAGCATCTTTGCGCACTCAGCTACACCCAGACATATAAATTTGCTTTCAAATGTTGAATATCCATCAACACCACAGCACGCGATTTGTACGGATAAACATGTACCCTGCCAGTATTTATTATCGCGGAAGTGGCGAAAAAGTAACTTCAAGAGGTTAAATTTCATCGCGGAAGTTATCGCTTTCTCATCTTTTTACTATCCTCTTTCGGGAAAAACTGTTCCCCGTAAGCGTTACGTCCACACTGACACACATGCGACACTACAGGAAGAAGTCACTTCAAGTGTCGTCTGGAAGAGACAAAAGCGGTATATCTAAACCTACTCACATACGACGCTTCCGAAAGTAACTTCTTAGATCCGTCTGGAATAGACAAAAGCTGTACATCCAAACATACTTACATACGACGCTTCCGAAAGTAACTTCTTAGTGTCGTCTGGGAGACGCTGAAACGTGACGTAAAAAACTACACTTGGAGGTTTCTCTTTTTATTTTTAGCTCAATGTAAAAAATGCAAATATATTTGTTTAATTTTTTTTTTACTTTCATTAACATTAGAAACAAGACAAAGAGTTTATTTAAAATTTTTAAATAGTTAAGTATAATTTGTTAACATTATTTAGTTAAGTTTACGAGTTAAGGAACTAATTGCAGAGGCGTAAATTTCCGCGTGTATTTTCACTTGAAAGTTTGCATTTGAGCACTCTATCCCTGGCGTGTATGTTGTTGGACAATTTTCTTAATTTTTAAATCTGTCGAATTTTGGAACTTGGAGTGTCTGGGAAAAATAAAAAAATGAATCTTAGTTATATATAAGCATTGCTAATTACAAACATATACTATTTTAAACCTTTTATGATGACAAAAACTGTAAAGTTTTGTATGCTTGGCTTCTCCGATGTTCCACGCCAAGTTAAATTAATTGCCAACTCATCCGACTCAATTTGTTTTAACGCTAAATATACGAATACAGGAACTTCTTCTCCTCCAATTTTTTGTACCACGCATTTCTGCAATCAATAAAGCCAATGTTTTATTAAAATCATAAGCACACAAGCTGAAATAAGATTCGCCTACCAACTGAGCTCTCATCTTGTCGTCTAAAAACAATTTTTCGTCAAAATCCTTTAAAGTAGTTAATTTCCAAAATGGCAAGGATGGCAATAGTGAGCTGTCTGTTTCAAACAAGTCGCGTGCTTTTAATTGCGTTACTTCTGTCCTTAACGATATTATTTCCTCGGTTAACTTGGTAACAATTTTTTTGTTTGACTCCTCACTTTTCTGCATTTGCTCTTTTATTTCACGAACCTTTTTTAAAATGTTATTTTTAGCGGTGTTTATGTTCGTATCATTGTGGTTAACTATAAGTAAACATAAAATAAATATAAATATTAATATATCGTCACCTGAAATGCAAAAAGACGTAACAAACATCCTCCCTTAAATTCAAAACGTCGTAAGCAATAAAAAATTCGAAATTCAGTTTTTGATGATATGATTGATTTCATCAAATTACAACTCCCACATCATTTAATGAAAAAAATAAAAATTTTTAGTCATGACTTTTTCCATTTCAGTTACACTGTCTGTTACGTCTTTTTGCATTTCAGGTGACGATATGTACATACTGTTACTTACAAAATTGAGCGTACGGCTCTTTTTTATTAATATTCGCAAGGTTTTACATGCAAAATCTTTTTGTTAATTTTGTATTAAAATATGGCTAATGGCAAACCCTATTTAAATCCAAGAATGATACTGTGTCCGAAAATTAAGAAAAATCTGCAAAGTTTCACAAAATCGCAAACTTTTTAATACGAATTTTTAAAAAAAACGGGTATGCAGTTTTATAGCCCATTAAATTTTAGTATAATAATGTGCAAATATTAACAAAAAAGAGCCGTACGCTCATATTTGTATTTTGTATATGTATTAAGTGAAAGCATAAGAAGTAAATAAATGTATACCCTGTGAAACATTTGATAGTTCGATGTATTGAATCTGTTCTTCATTTTGAAGAGAATCTAAAACAAAGGTATTTTAATTCATAAATAAAATATAATAAAAATTTAACTATGAACATACAGTGGCTCCCCCGAATAACCGGACACAATAAAAACCTTGTGAAAATTAAGAAAATAATTTCCTTTTTTGGGCTGTCCAGTTATTTGATGGAGCCAGCGTATGTATATTTTATAAAGTATAAGATGTAAAGAAATGTATACCTTGTGAAATATTTGAAACTTCGATATATTGATTCTCTTTTTTTTTCATTTGAAGGGAATCTGAAACGAAAGTAGGGTAGAAATTATTTTAATTCAATGAAGTTCTTTAAATAATTGTAGAAATCTTACCAAACGTTTGAGCAGCCATTATTCTAAAAATGGGAAAATAACAAACGAAGGGCTTATTTTATTTTCCAGAATTATTGCCTTGTTCAAAATTTCTTTAAGAGAGAAAGTAATTTCGTCCCCTTCAGTCAATTCGTTTACTTTATACATTTTTGGTTTATTTGAAGCAATCGGTTGGTTAAAAAGTGCTTTCAAATTTTTTAATATTTTGCCTTTAAAATTAGGAAAATCATCAACTTTACTTATTCTAGTTATTTTTATAATATTTTCGCCAACAAAACAGAAATTATTCGGTTCCTCAATTGAAAATAAGAAATTTAGGGTTTTCACAAATTTATAGCACTCAAAGCTGGTATCAGGATGCTTACAATATATATCTGAAACTGTTTTTATTCATTTTAATGTTAAACTCTTTTCTACTTGCCTATTATAGAGCTGGGCAGCTACATTATTACATTTTTTTACTTGCTTTTTTATTTTTTGAAGATGGTTTTCAAACCTGAATGCGCTAATGCTTTCCAAGCTTCCATATTTATTAGCGTCCGTATTGATATGAAGTAAATAATTGAAATTAGATGTTAGGAAACTTAAATCGTACAGTGAAGGGATATCTTTTACAAAACTCAGCAAAAGATTTTGAGCAAATGCGTTATTTATTTGACTATTCTTTTTTTCTAATTATATCCTAGTTGCTATTGATAATTTCATAAAGTTTAAATATCTTTCTTCAGATAAAACAGAATGCAACAAAAAAGGTCCGTAATATAATAGAAACTGGCGGAGTTCAGTGGCTTTCCATCTCTTTAAATCATCTAAAGATCGTGGCTTCCTCATAAATTCGTGTGGAATACAGTTTTTCAGATTTATTAATTTAGAAGAAAGTAATCTGCCATGAAGTAAGAGAAAAATGTACCCCGTTTTTTTGTATCCATGCTTTCAGTAGAGTCCTTGTCACGCCAAGCCAAATAATATGCATGTAACCTAACCCAACTTGATACACCATATCAATAGGCAGTTTTTCGATCAACATTTGATGCTGCTGGT
>NW_023458701.1:144876-150879 GCF_013731165.1 Rhagoletis pomonella
TGGCTTGGCGTGACAAGGACTCTACTGAAAGCATGGATACAAAAAAAGGGGGTACATTTTTCTCTTACTTCATGGCAGATTACTGATCTTTCTTCCAAATTAATAAATCTGAAAAACTGTATTCCACACGAATTTATGAGGAAGCCACGATCTTTAGATGATTTAAAGAGATGGAAAGCAACTGAACTCCGCCAGTTTCTATTATATTACGGACCTTTTTTGGTGCATTCTGTTTTATCTGAAGAAAGATATTTAAACTTTATGAAATTATCAATAGCAACTAGGATATAATTAGAAAAAAAGAATAGTCAAATAAATAACGCATTTGCTCAAAATCTTTTGCTGAGTTTTGTAAAAGATATCCCTTCACTGTACGATTTAAGTTTCCTAACATCTAATTTCAATTATTTACTTCATATCAATACGGACGCTGATAAATATGGAAGCTTGGAAAGCATTAGCGCATTCAGGTTTGAAAACCATCTTCAAAAAATAAAAAAGCAAGTAAAACAAGTAAGAAAGTCTAAGTTCGGGCGGAGCCGAACATTAAATACCCGGCGCAAGTATTAAATATATGTTTTTTCACCCTTCCGAAACCTTCCGCTAGATGGTAAGCCGAGGTGTATCAATTTTGAGTAAATTAACGTCCTTCAATTTCGAAATATTGAAGCTTCAAGCATTTCTTAAATTTACCGTTATATGAGAATCGGCCGTTATTTTAGTCCGATTTCAATAATTTTCAACGTTTTGCTTACACGTGGCAAGTACAATAACCATACCGAGTTTGGTACAAATTGGTAAAACGGTTACCGATATACTTATATGTGATCATAAGTGGGCGGTGCCACGCCCATTTTCCAAAATTTTACCATAAACGTATTTCTTGGTAAAGAATTGTTGCAAGCATCAATTTTGAATAAATTAGCTTCAATATTTAATGATTTATCGAAGATTTTGTATTTCTCTAAATTACCGTTATATGGGATGTGGGCGTGGTTATTGTCCGATTTTAAAAAGTTTCGGCGGATTTTTATGCTGTACCAAGGCCAACAACTGTGCCAAGTTTGGAAGAAATTGGTGCAGCGGTTACCAAGATATACACATGTAACCATAAGTGGGCGTGGCTACGCCCATTTTCCAAAAATTTATAATATTCTTATTTTTCGTCTAAAAATTATTATAAATAGCAATTTTGAGTGAATAATCTCCAGTAGTTACTAAAATATCGCAGTTTTCGTATTTCTGGAAATTACCGTTATATGGGAAGTGGGCGTGGTTAAAGTCCGATTTCGCCCATTTTCAATACCAACCTACCTTGGATTAAGGGAAACCTACATACCAAATTTTGTTGAGATATCTCAATTTTTGCTCGAGTTATCGTGTACACGGACAGACGGACAGACGGACAGACGGACGGACGGACGGACAGACAGACATGGCTTAATCGATTTCTTTTTTCATCCTGATCATTTATGTATACATTTGTCTATATCTATCTTGATTCGTTTTGTCTGTTACAAACAACCGTTATGTGAACAAAATTAATATACCCTTGTGCACAAGTGCGCTCGGGTATAAAAATGTAATAATGTAGCTGCCCAGCTCTATAATAGGCAAGTAGAAAAGAGGTTAACATTAAAACGAATAAAAACAGTTTCAGATATATATTGTAAGCATCCTGATACCAGCTTTGAGTGCTATAAATTTGTGAAAACCCCAAATTTCTTATTTTCAATTGAGAAACCGAATAAAATCTGTTTTGTTGGCGAAAATATTATAAAAATAACTAGAATAAGTAAAGTTGATGATTTTCCTAATTTTAAAGGCAAAATATTAAAAAATTTGAAAGCACTTTTTAACCAACCGATTGCTTCAAATAAACTAAAAATGTATAAAGTAAACGAATTGACTGAAGGGGACGAAATTTCTTTCTCTCTTAAAGAAATTTTGAACAAGGCAATAATTCTGGAAAATAAAATAATCCCTCCGTTTGTTATTTTCCCATTTTTAGCATAATGGCTGCTCAAACGCTTGGTAAGATTTCTACAATTATTTAAAGAACTTCATTGATTTAAAATAATTTCTACCCTACTTTCGTTTCAGATTCCCTTCAAATGAAAAAAAAGAGAATCAATATATCGAAGTTTCAAATATTTCACAAGGTATACATTTCTTTACATCTTATACCTTATAAAATATACATACGCTGGCTCCATCAAATAACTGGACAGCCCAAAAAAGGAAATTATTTTCTTAATTTTCACAAGGTTTTCATTGTGTCCGGTTATTCGGGGGAGCCACTGTATGTTCATAGTTTAATGTTTATTATATTTTATTTATGAATTAAAATACCTTTGTTTTAGATTCTCTTCCAAATGAAGAACAGATTCAATACATCGAACTATCAAATGTTTCACAGGGTATACATTTATTTACTTCTTATGCTTTCACTTAATACATATACTGTTACTCACAAATATGAGCGTACGGCTCTTTTTTGTTAATATTTGCACATTATTATACTAAAATTTAATGGGCTATAAAACTGCATACCCGATTTTTTTTTTAGAAATTCGTATTAAAAAGTTTGCGATTTTGTGAAACTTTGCAGATTTTTCTTAATTTTCGTACACACTATCATTCTTACATTTAAATAGGGTTTGCTAAACCATAAGCCATATTTTAATACAAAATTAACAAAAAAATTTTGCATGTAAAACCTTGCGAATATTAACAAAAAAGAGCCGTACGCTCAATTTTGTAAGTAACAGTATGTACATATCGTCACCTGAAATGCAAAAAGACGTAACATACAGTGTAACTGAAATGGAAAAAGTCATGACTAAAAAATTGTATTTTTTTCATTAAATGATGTGGGAGTTGTAATTCGATGAAATCCATCATATCATCAAAAACTGAGTTTTGAATTTTTTATTACTTACGACGTTTTGAATTTAAGGTAGGATGTTTGTTACGTCTTATTGCATTTCAGGTGACGATATATTAATATTTATATTTATTTTATGTTTACTTATAGTTAACCACAATGATACGAACATAAACACCGCTAAAAATGACATTTTAAAAGAGCTTCGTGAAATAAAAGAGCAAATGCAGAAAAGTGAGGAGTCAAACAAAAAAATTGTTACCAAGTTAACCGAGGAAATAATATCGTTAAGGAAAGAAGTAACGCAATTAAAAGCACGCGACTTGTTTGAAACAGACAGCTCACTATTGCCATCCTTGCCATTTTGGGAATTAACTACTTTAAAGGATTTTGACGAAAAATTGTTTTTGGACGACAAGATGAGAGCTCAGTTGGTAGGCGAATCTTATTTCAGCTTCTGTGCTTATGATTTTAATAAAACATTGGCTTTATTGATTGCAGAAATGCGTGGTACAAAAAATTGGAGGAGAAGAAGTTCCTGTATTCGTACGTTTAGCGTTAAAACAAATTGAGTCGGATGAGTTGGCAATTAATTTAACTTGGCGTGAGACATCGGAGAAGCCAAGCATACAAAACTTTGCAGTTTTTGCCATCATAAAAGGTTTAAAATAGTATATGTTTGTAATTAGCAATGCTTATATATAACTAAGATTCATTTTTTTATTTTTCCCAGACACTCCAAGTTCCAAAATTCGACAGATTTTAAAATTAATGAAATTGTCCAACAACATTTCTTACACGCCAGGGATAGAGTGCTCAAACGCAAACTTTCAAGTGAAAATACACGCGGAAATTTACGCCTCTGCAATTAGTTCCTTAACTCGTATACTTAACTAAATAATGTTAACAAATTATACTTAACTATTTAAAAATTTTAAACAAACTCTTTTTCTTGTTTCTAATGTTAATAAAAGTAAAAATAAAAATTTAACAAATATATTTGCATTTTTTACATTAAGCTAAAAATAAAAAGAGAAACCTCCAGGTGTAGTTTTTACGTCACGTTTCAGCGTCTCCCAGACGACACTAAGAAGTTACTTTCGGAAGCGTCGTATGTAAGTATGTTTGGATGTACCGCTTTTTTCTCTTCCAGACGGATCTAAGAAGTTACTTTCGGAAGCGTCGTATGTGAGTATGTTTAGATATACCGCTTTTGTCTCTTCCAGACGACACTTGAGTGACTTCTTCCTGTAGTGTCGCATGTGTGTCAGTGTGGACGTAACGCTTACGGGGAACAGTTTTTCCCGAAAGAGGATAGTAAAAAGATGAGAAACCGATAACTTCCGCGATGAAATTTAACTTCTTGAAGTTACTTTTTCGCCACTTCCGTGATAATAAATGCTGGCGGGGTACATGTTTATCCGTACAAATCGCGTGCTGTGGTGTTGATGGATATTCAACATTTGAAAGCAAATTTATATGTCTGGGTGTAGCTGAGTGCGCAAAGATGCTTGCCATAAGTTGTTGATATCCGGAGATTGTCGGGTTCGAATTGCACTGCAGGCAACATGTTAATTAAATTTATATTTTTTTTTTAGTTTTTGTCTTGATTATTCACTTCACGGATGCTTTTTCAGTACGAACGCGGTCATTTTAATATGCGCGTAATTTAATTGAATATTTACCAATATACAGTACTTTCGTTGACGTTTATAGTAAGATCAATTACGTTTCTATTTGATTTTAATATTTTTTTTCCTCAGTGTAGATATTGCCATCTCAAGTGGGTCACAAATTTACCGACGTTCGAATTTCCAGGTGATTTTTAACCGACTTCCCAAACAGGAGGAGGTTATCAGTTCGTCGGAATATTTTTTTTTTTTTTATGTATGTTACCGCATAACTTTGGACCACGTCAACCGATTGCGATAATTTTTTTTGCATCGGAAAGGTAGTGTCTCAGAGGTGGTCCCATACTAATCTGGTTAAGATCCGATCAGTGGATCATGATATATATATATTTTTTTTATATTTGAGTTTAAGTCGGTTTTTTTTTTGCTAAAAATTACTTGTTTCTTCATATGAAGTTCTAATCACCTGAAATATACTGCGTAAATTTCATTGAAAAATTTTAAAATTTAGACTTTTTATGATCATTTGAATTTTTTTACAATGGTACGGAATTTATTTTTTCTCGGAAAATACAAATTGGAATGTGATGATTTTTTAAACATAGGGAGAGGACATACACAGAGGGAAAATCATTTTAGGATTAAAAAAAACGTGCTAAATTAAAAAAAAGATACACATATGAAAGAGCACCAACCCAAATCGTTTTAAATTTGAGTATGCACGTTATAAAATATGTCGTTGTGAAGTGCACAGATGCTTTTTCGTAATTAAAAAGAAAAAACAATTTATTTTATTTTCCGTCTGATGGTAATTGAACCCGGACCCTCTTGGCAGAAACCAATTGTATCAAGCGTCACACTCAGCTACAGCCATACATCTAAATGTGTTTTCAAATGTTGAGTTCAAGCAAAGAATTTTATTTTTATTCCGGTTCACAATGTAAAAGAGTTTGGTTTTCTTAGATATTTCCCTCTTGCGTCCTCATTCGGTGAAAATTCCGTTGCGAATGAGGCAATTTTACTATACAAAATGTAAGCGGTTTGAACAAACGTCACCATGGTGTCCAGAAAATCAAAAAATTTTGAATTTTGTTCACATATCCCTCAAACGGCTTGTCAAACCTTCGACCACTAGGGCGGCCAGACGTCCCGGTTTTCCAGGACATGTCCCGATTTTAGACTATTTGTCCCGGTTCAACCTTAAATGTCCCGGTTTTCGATTTGATTGCGCAAATTTGAATAAAAGCTCAAAAATCACTACACTAAGAGAAGAAACGCGTTGTAATATTCAGAAAAATTTTATGAATTCACTGAGGGAAATGACGTATATTAAAAATGAATATTTTCTATTTGATTATCGTTTTAAAATGTTCGTATTTAAAAATAATACTTTCATACCACGCACGCATGGTGTTGATTCAAACACAACATTCGAATGCACATTTACATGTCTGGCTGTAGCTGTGTGCGCAAAGATGCATTGCC
>NW_023458701.1:150979-152132 GCF_013731165.1 Rhagoletis pomonella
AGCTAGCTGCTGAGCCGTCAAACACAACACGAAGCTTTGTTGTTGTAGTGTCGCTTTTGAATACGCAGTGATGAGGTAAATAATAAACCTTTGTATTTGTGATTGGGTGCTCAACAAAAGACATGTGCTTTAGTTGTGCATACTCTTTAATGAATGCTGAATACTGAGCCTTCACTACAATATTACGCTGAAGTCGGCGTTCAAGAGATAGAAACCGTCTCAGTGCTTGCTCATATGAATCCCCGAGTAAATCGAGGCTATGCTTTAGTGGTAAACGAACACAGTACTCTCCAGTATCTAAGCGATGATAATTGTTTTTAAAATGCTCTTCACACTCCATCTCTTCCTTTATTGTTTTTGCGATAGGTTCGAAGCAGTTGTCTACTTCCCAGAATGAGCGAACTATTTGGCTCAATGATTGTTGTTGTTCTTCGCTACCGATTAACGCAGCTGCTAGCGATGACGAAATTGATGATTTCTGCTGGCCACCCGAAACAACCCAACCCAAACGGGTTTTTTGCAAAACGTATGGTATATTTTTTAACCGAGTTTGTCCAACACATAATAGGTCAAAGAATATCCCAGCCCCAAGCAACATATCAACACGCTGAGATTTAAAAAACAATGAATCAGCAAGCTTTATATTTGCAGGTAGCTTCCAGTCGGATGTACCAAAGGAATAATTAGGTTGACTAATGGTGGGAGTAACCGCAACTGTTATACTCGTTGAGTAGTCATTATGCATGGACTTAAATGTTATGTTAGCGCAGTGGCTAATTTTAAGGTCTGATTCGCCAATACCTGAGACGGAGTACGAAAATTTCAAATCTACTTGGTTAGCAAACCTGGATGTGACGAAATTTAACTGCGAAGCAGAATCCAATACAGCGCGACACGGAATGAAGGAACCAGTTCTATTTTTCACCAAGATGACTGCAGTTGCGATAAGTACGTTTTCGGTTAGAGAAGGGTCGGGCGAAATATTGTAAGACTTTGACACAAGTGTTGTAGCTTGTGCAGCTGACTCAGGTTTCTCATCGGGCGTGCAATCAGTGGTTGACTGTTGAGCCGGAATGAAATGCAAGAGAGTATGGTGCTGGGATAGCCAGCGACGACAATTGGAAGATTTACATTGCTGAGCTTGATGCCCGTG
>NW_023458701.1:152232-153503 GCF_013731165.1 Rhagoletis pomonella
AACTGAACTCCGCCAGTTTCTATTATATTACGGACCTTTTTTGTTGCATTCTGTTTTATCTGAAGAAAGATATTTAAATTTTATGAAATTATCAATAGCAACTAGGATATTATTAGAAAAAAAGAATAGTCAAATAAATAACGCATTTGCTCAAAATCTTTTGCTGAGTTTTGTACAAGATATCCCTTCCCTGTACGATTTAAGTTTCCTAACATCTAATTTCCATTATTTACTTCATATCAATACGGACGCTAATAAATATGGAAGCTTGGAAAGCATTAGCGCATTCAGGTTTGAAAACCATCTTCAAAAAATAAAGAAGCAAGTAAAAAAATGTAATAATGTAACTGCCCAGCTCTATAATAGGCAAGTAGAAAAGAGTTTAACATTAAAACGAATAAAAACAGTTTCAGATATATATTTTAAGCATCCTGATACCAGCTTTGAGTGCTATAAATCTGTGAAAACCCCAAATTTCTTATTTTCAATAGAGAAACCGAATAATTTCTGTTTTGTTGGCGAAAATATTATAAAAATAACTAGAATAAGTAAAGTTGATGATTTTCCTAATTTTAAAGGAAAAATATTAAAAAATTTGAAAGCACTTTTTAACCAACCGATTGCTTCAAATAAACTAAAAATTTATAAAGTAAACGAATTGACTGAAGGGGACGAAATTTCTTTCTCTCTTAAAGAAATTTTGAACAAGGCAATAATTCTGGAAAATAAAATAAGCCCTTCGTTTGTTATTTTCCCATTTTTAGCATAATGGCTGCTCAAACGTTTGGTAAGACTTCTACAATTATTTAAAGAACTTCATTGAATTAAAATAATTTCTACACTACTTTCGTTTCAGATTCCCTTCAAAATGAAAAACATATTCAATATATCGAACTGTCAAATATTTCACAAGGTATACATTTCTTTACATCTTATACTTTATAAAATATACGCTCTCCATCAGATAACTGGACAGCCCAAAAAAGGAAATTATTTTCTTAATTTTCACAAGGTTTTAATTGTGTCCGGTTATTCGGAGGAGCCTCTGTATGTTCATAGTTATATTTTTATTATATTTTATTTATGAATTAAAATACTTTTGTTTTAGATTCTCTGCAAAATGAAGATCAGATTCAATACATCGAACTATCAAATGTTTCACAGGGTATACATTCATTTACTTCTTATGCTTTCACTTAATACATATACTGTTACTCACAAATATGAGCGTACGGCTCTTTTTTGTTAATATTCGCAAGGTTTTTGTTAAT
>NW_023458701.1:153603-156732 GCF_013731165.1 Rhagoletis pomonella
GTACTTAACTATTGATATTATTTTTCATTAAGCATGAATACCAGCATACATTACAGATGAATATTATACTTAACCATTTTGTTCATAAATAACACATAATTATGCATATTTTATCCTCGAAAAGAACTTTTCTAATCATTAGGCGAAATTCCCCACAGTAAGTGTTGCAGTGCGCGCAAAACGAAAACGATGCACACAACCCAAAAGTACTCCTCGGGGACCAAATGGTGAAAAACTGCGAAAAGGTTTATTACTGTTAGCGATGTCATGTGCGCAAGTAAAAGGTCTACCTGAGATGCGTAAAAGTATATTACTTTCAACGCATGCATTTTTCGACATGTCTTCTGACTGCAAGTATATAAATTCATTCGCTACAATGCAGCGTATTTATGGCTATGTGTACAAATTCCTCAGTAAAGATCACTCAAGCATATTGTCGACGTTACATATTCAGAAAGGAACCTTCTATCTTTTACGAATGATTCAAAGAGTTCACTTTTCTACCGAGTATACCACACTCCAACGAAAACAACCGATTTGTTCATCCAGCTCTCTTTTTTCGTTATCACCATTCTTGGACGATTTTGGATTACTTCGTGTCGGAGGGCGACTCAAAAATGCAGGTTTGGATTTCAACTCACGTCACCCCATCTTGCTTCCAAAACGGCATCCGCTGACCGTCTCTATAATAAATTATTTTCACAAAAAACTATTACATGCTGGACCACAAGCTCTCCTAGCTTCTATTCGTTTACATTACTGGCCCATAGGTGGACGCAAAACGGTATCATATGTAGTCAACAAATGTATTGTGTGTTTCCGCTGCAGGCCAAGGCTTATGGAGCATATTATGGCTGACTTTCCCAAAGAAAGGGTGCAGGCAGCGCGTGCATTTCTAACCACTGGGGTTGATTTCTGTGGCCCATTTTATTATAACGCTGAAGTTCGAAACCGGCCTCCCACGAAGTGTTATATATGTATATTTATTTGTTTCGCTACCAAGGCGATCCACATGGAACTAGCCAAGGATTTATCAACGTCTGCGTTTCTAGCTGCTTTACAACGATTCGTAAGTCTACGTGGAAAGCCCAAAACTATCTGGTCGGATCACGCCACCAACTTTGTTGGAGCGAATAATGAGCTCGCGGAACTAAAGCAGCTATTTCTCAACAATAACCACCAGCGAATGGTACGGCAGCAGTGTTTAGATGATGGGATCGGCTGGAAATTCATTCCACCTAGGTCACCCCACTTCGGTGGCATATGGGAAGCCGCCATTAAATCAGCAAAATATCATTTTAACAGAGTTGTAGGGTCGTCAATTCTAACAGCACATAGATGATGTTCTTACACCAGCCCATTTCTTAATAGGTGGCCCCCTAACTGCGATTCCTGATCCAGATGTCACCCACCTAAACATTAACCGTCTTAGCCTTTGGCAGCGTATATCTAGCATGCAGCAAATTTTTTGGAAGAAGTGGTCGACAGAGTATCTGACGCAGCTTCAACAGCGGTCTAAATGGCGTGCTCAAAAGACTCCGATTCCTCTCGGCGCTCTTGTCTTAATAAAGGACGAAAATTTACCACCACTTCGATGGCCACTCGCAAGAGTAATTGAAACGACTCCTGGATCAGACGGCGTTGCTCGGGTGGCAGTGTTGAAAACAAGCACTGGCGTTACAAAAAGAGCTATCAGCAAGTTATGCCTTCTACCGGTGGAAAATCCTGTTGAAAGCGTTGGCTTTCAACGGCGGGAAGATGTTTTGTGAAGAGCCTCTAAGTGCCACCCTAATATGCCGACGTACATATGTACATAGTTAAGCTTTCATCTATTCAACATTTGTTCTCTCAAACTAAAAAGCAATTTGAAATACTGTTAGTTATCTAAGCTCCTGTTTTGTATTCAAGCCAGCATATGCATACATACTTTGAACAAACAATATTTTAGTAGTATAAATTACATGCACAGTAAAGTTTTTCGAGCGCTCTAATTTTGGATTCTGTTGAATAAAGACATTTGTACAGTCAAGACAAAATAGTCTCCTGACTTTAAACAACTATTACAAATTTTTAACTTGTCGAACGCAACTATTGTCTATTATTATATATACTATTACAGATTATCATAGTTCAGTGTATAACTTGTTATATTACACCGTACATGGTAATGAACTTTTAAATGCTGAAAACGATTATAACTTGTAGATCACTCAAACTTGGGTGTGCTTAATGAACTGTCTGGGCGGATGCGCTGGCAGGCATTAAGGTCTGTATAACTATACAAACCATGTTTTTTTTAATAAAGACTTTAATATATTCGGAAATTTATAATTTTGCTTGATAAATTCACATACCCAAATTCATAAAAATAAAGAACACTTTAACTGCTTTATAAATCGATTTTTTTTTATGAAAATGTCACTTTATAGAGCTCTCTAAACCTATTTTATTTTTTATGAATAAGGCCAACAACATTTACGTTTTTCATAAAAATATAATCTTATAATGGACTTTTTTTAAATTTAAAACTTACATTTAAGAAAACTCCATTCACACAAGCGTTAATTAAGTACTTAACTATTGATATTATTTTTCATTAAGCATGAATACCAGCATACATTACAGATGAATATTATACTTAACCATTTTGTTCATAAATAACACATAATTATGCATATTTTATCCTCGAAAAGAACTTTTCTAATCATTAGGCGAAATTCCCCACAGTAAGTGTTGCAGTGCGCGCAAAACGAAAACGATGCACACAACCCAAAAGTACTCCTCGGGGACCAAATGGTGAAAAACTGCGAAAAGGTTTATTACTGTTAGCGATGTCATGTGCGCAAGTAAAAGGTCTACCTGAGATGCGTAAAAGTATATTACTTTCAACGCATGCATTTTTCGACATGTCTTCTGACTGCAAGTATATAAATTCATTCGCTACAATGCAGCGTATTTATGGCTATGTGTACAAATTCCTCAGTAAAGATCACTCAAGCATATTGTCGACGTTACATATTCAGAAAGGAACCTTCTATCTTTTACGAATGATTCAAAGAGTTCACTTTTCTACCGAGTATACCACACTCCAACGAAAACAACCGATTTGTTCATCCAGCTCTCTTTTTT
>NW_023458701.1:156832-160820 GCF_013731165.1 Rhagoletis pomonella
GTGTTTTAAGCAATTCAAACAAAGGTTTGCCTTTTTGGCCTCTTTCCTACGTATCGCCGCAGTGAGTTTAATAAATGACGGACACGTCTAAATAGAATGGTCTTCCTTTTTGCAAAATGTACATACTTTGTGCGTGGATTTTGAAACTACAAGGGATTTTTTCTGATACTGTGTTTTGCTCACCTTAGCGCTAGGTGTGTTCTGTACCGTAGCGAAATTAATGCTCTCCAATGTTTGACACCTTTTCTCAAGAAAAGTTTCCATACTCTCCCACGTAGGTATGTTGCTGCATGCGGCTGATTCTTCCCACTTTGTTTGCGTAGATGGATCCAGCTTTTGAGACATGATAAGGATGAGTAGACAGTCGGCTATTTGTATCTTGCTCCCTAGGGTCTGAAGTGCTCGAATGTGAGACGTGAATTTGTCAACAAGTACGCGAAGACAACCCACAGTGTTGGCTTCTGCACTTTTAAGTTCAAATAATTCGCGAATGTGAGCCTGAAAAATAAGGCATTTATTATCAAAGCGACTTTTAAGTAAATTCATAGCCTTGTCGTAATTGCTTTCGCGTATTTCCAGGGAACGAATGACATCTAAAGCGCTGCCCTTTAAACAGGACCGCAGGTGATGGAATTTTTCTATCTTCGTAAGCTCTGGCTCATTATCGACCACAGTTTGAAACATTGAAATGAAATTTGGCCACTCCGTGAAGGCACCTGCGAATGTTGGCAGCTGAAGATCGGGCAAACGCGATTTATTTTGCTTTAATACAACCACTGACTGGGAATCATGCGGAGAAAATACTGCTGTGGACGAATGAGCATGTGGCTCTATGCGTTGTGATTTTAGTTCACGAGTGATTGCTGCCTTTATGGAGACATAGATGGCGAGGAAATCAGTACGGCTGCTACTATCCAGTTCATCAGGATTTTCTTCTTCCAAGCCAGTCTGGGCGGCCTCGAAATTGCCCAGTATGTGATCCAGAAGCTCGATGCGCGTCGAAAGTTCTGCATGGTCCATGGCCTGAAGCGCTTCATTTGTACTTTGACGCTGAATAGTCACGATTTGTCGAAATATAGCGTCACACTTTCTTTTTAAAAAAGAATTCTGCGGTCGCGGAGTATCACCCAATGTTACGTCTTGATCGGTAGGCATTTTGAATAATGGATGGCGAAAAAAGATCTTGCAAAAGAAAACCCGTGTTTAAGTGAACTGTGAAATCATACGATTTGGCAGACTGTGATGCTGCCTGCGAATCTCGATTAACGCGCAAATCGCGTTACACAATGCTTGTTTTTGTCTAACGTGTCAGCAAATGTGATCACGTCGGGGTCACCACTGTTTAAAGTCAGGAGACTATTTTGTCTTGACTGTACAAATGTCTTTATTCAACAGAATCCAAAATTAGAGCGCTCAAAAAACTTTATTGTGCATGTAATTTATATTACTTAAATATTGTTTGTTCAAAGTATGTATGCATATGCTGGCTTGAATACAAAACAGGAGCTTAGATAACTAACAGTATTTCAAATTGCTTTTTAGTTTGAGAGAACAAATGTTGAATAGATAAAAGCTTAACTATGTACATATGTACGTCGGCATATTAGGGTGGCACTTAGAGGCTCTTCATAAAACAGAGAGTTTAAGTCGTTTTTTTTTTGCTAAAAATTACTTGTTTCTTCATATGAAGTTCTAATCACCTGAAATATACTGCATAAATTTCATTGAAAAATTTTAAAATTTAGACTTTTTATGATCATTTGAATTTTTTTACAATGGCACGGAATTTATTTTTCTCGGAAAATACAAATTGGAATGTGATGATTTTTTAAACATAGGGAGAGGACATACACAGAGGGAAAATAATTTTAGGATTAAAAAAAACGTGCTAAATTAAAAAAAAAATACACATATGAAAGAGCACCAACCCAACTCGTTTTAAATTTGAGTATGCACGTTATAAAATATGTCGTTGTGAAGTGCACAGATGCTTTTTCGTAATTAAGAGGAAAAAACAATTTATTTTATTTTCCGTCTGATAGTAATTGAACCCGGACCCTCTTGGCAGCAACCAATTGTATCAAGCGTCTTGTCACACTCAGCTACAGCCATACATCTAAATGTGCTTTCAAATGTTGAGTTCAAGCAAAGAATTTTATTTTTCTTCCGGTTCACAATGTAAAAGAGTTTGGTTTTCTTAGATTTTTCCCTCTTGCGTCCTCATTCGGTGAAAATTCCGTCGCGAATGAGGCAATTTTACTATACAAAACATAAGCGGTTTGAACAAACGTCACCATGGTGTCCAGAAAATCAAAAAAATTTTGAATTTTGTTCACATATCCCTCAAACGGCTTGTCAAACCTTCGACCACTAGGGCGGCCAGACGTCCCGGTTTTCCAGGACATGTCCCGGTTTTAGACTATTTGTCCCGGTTTAACCTTAAATGTCCCGGTTTTCGATTTGATTGCGCAAATTTGAATAAAAGCTCAAAAATTACTACACTAAGAGAAGAAACGCGTTGTAATATTCAGAAAAATTTTATGAATTCACTGAGGGAAATGACGTATAGTAAAAATGAGTATTTTCTATTTGATTATCGTTTTAAAATGTTCGTATTTAAAAATAATACTTTCATACCACGCACGCATGGTGTTGATTCAAACACAACATTCGAATGCACATTTACATGTCTGGCTGTAGCTGTGTGCGCAAAGATGCATTGCCTCAATTTGCCAATTTCAAGAGGGTCAGGGTTCAAATCCCATTACGGGCAACATTGAATTTAAATATTTTTTTAACTTAATTATGTAAAAGCAATCGGTAGGTGCAAAGCGCTTCATTTGAATGAATTGAATTGAATATTTCTAAACTAAATACTAAAATTTGTATACTTAAATTATTACGAGTTGGGTTGGTGCTCTTCTATATGCGCATTTTTTTAAATATAGTGCGCTTTCTTAGATGTAGTAAACATCGTCCGGACTTTGCTCTGATCGGAGTAGATGTACGCCGATTTCTTTTTTAAAATTACAAATCTACTCCCTACTCCAAGTGACTTAAAATATGCTCGGATTTTTTTTTACTTTTTTCCATTCACATTAGGAATATATTACAAAATAATTAACTTTTAAAATTTTTCTTCAATAACTTCTGTGGCACCAAGGTTTTGTATAGAAAGGTGTAACAGAAGTTATCTCTTTTGCTCTTTAACCTCTTTTTTGCGGAATCACTTTTTTTATTTTCCAAACCAAGGGATTTACCAGAAAAATGTTTTGGAAAGGTGTATGTTTAGAAATTTGGCAGAGTATAAGCTGACATTAGCTATTTTACCGCACAGTAGTGCTGCTGCCGAAAGAAAATTTTCGGAGATGAATCTCATTAAAAATAAATACTGGAACAGACTTAATGTCGAAATTAAAAGCTTAATGTTCGCAAGAACTCTTATTAACAAAAGGTCAAAAATTTATACGCCATCCGATAATTTACGTTTTTTTTTTTAAACATTATATTTTAGTTTATGGAAAAACTACTGGCAAAGTAGGAGAAAAATAGGAGAGTAAAAACGGTAATCTCTTTGTCAGAAGCAGCAAAATTTAACCCAAATAATTTTTACTGACGTTTGCTTATGATTTCGGTTTTACTGCGATTTTTCGAGTCATTTACTCCCGAATCGAGTTTCAGTAGTCCGAACGCTGATTCTAAACTTATTTCTTTCAGTGCACCGGTTTCATTTGTGAAATAGTTACATCTCCAGATAGTTGAACTTTCCACAAGCAAAATAGTTGATTATTATATGCACCTAAATACGTATGCACATACCAAATGCACAGAGTTTTACAATTAAATATATGTATTAAGGAAAAGACAGAAGTTTTGAAGCAAGTTAATGTTAATAATGTTATCTTGTACTTTTTTTGTAAATTTTTTGTTCTTTCATGAGATACAAAATTATTGGCTCGAAGGCTGTTTCATCAGATCAAAATTTCCA
>NW_023458701.1:160920-162467 GCF_013731165.1 Rhagoletis pomonella
CGCAGTTGTTCGATGGTGGTAATTTAAGTTCTAAACACCAAATCTTTAAAGCAGCCCCAATAAAAAAGTCTAAAGGATTTAAATCCGGGGATCTAGGTGGCCATAAAATGGGAACCAAGCGTCCAATCCATCGTTGCGGATATCGTCCGTCCAAATGTCGCCGTACTTGAGCAGCGTAATGAGCTGGCGATCCGTCGTTTTGTAACCACATGGCCGGCCTCGTTCCTAATGAAACTTCTTCTAAAAGCTGATACAAATGATTTTCCAGAAAATCTAAATAAATTTCACCATTTAGCGTAGCGGGCAGTACATGGGGTCCAATAATTTGATCATTTGTTATTCCTGTCCACAGATTAATTTTAAATTGTGTCTGCGAACGGGTTTCTCTTATTGCATGTGGATTTCCAAGCGCCCATTGATGCAGGTTGCGCATGTTCATGTACCCGTCTTTATGGCATGAATATTTATCCGTCCATAAAATTTTGTTGAAAATTTGTTCGATCCCTTTCCATTTTTCTAAGCATTTGCCAGCAAAATGCAACCCTTTGCGCACAGCCCATAGGTAACAGGGCTTGCACTCGCTGAACATGGTAAGGGTGCATCTTATGCCGTTTCAGAATATTGTGGACCGTACACCTGCTAATGCCCGTTCGTCTGGCAATTTGGCGAACCGAAACACCAGAGTCACCTCTAACCTCCTGAAGAACTTCCTCTTCGACATCCATTGGTAGTAGTGGTCTCCCATCATCACCTTTCACAGGACCCATTGCAGGACTCCTTCCTTTACAATAGGAGTTATCGACTCTTATAAAAACGCGATAGTCCGGATAACGTCCGTTGGGATACCTTAAACAACGATAACTTTTTTTATTATGTACTTATTTCAAATTGCACCTAAATCAAAGTGAGACTTAAGTATAAGTCGGTATAAGTCGGCAGCAGCGTTGGCGTTACCTTGGCATTCCCCGTACATGAAATGTATATTTGCATATTCAACTGGTGTATGTGAACTCGACATCTCCCCAATCAATAATCCGTTGGATCACTAATAACACCAATATCAAAAAAATAAAAATCACATTGCAAAACTAATCCAGTAGTACCGCAAAAAATTATGAACAAACCGAAAACGCGTCGCAAAAAGTCGGGAAAACACCAAATGACTAAATCGCCAAAGCCAATGTGCTTCTGGGCAGGTAGCTATTTTAAAGTCAGCAACTGTAACACACGTCCCTAACGGCTGTTTTATAGCATGTGATTAAAAGCTAGATAAGTAGTAAGCATCCTTTTAGATTCAAATCGTAATAACAAAAGCAGAAAAACTTAAAGGTTATAACTTTTATATCATTTCGGAATGCCCATTAAACACGTAAGTTTTTAAGATTATTTTCGCAACTTGTGTAGTACAAATTTTTTTCAACACGTTTCGTCAAATGTAAAGGTAAAAACTTATTCGGGATCAAAATTTTGTATTGGAGTTAATTTTTAAACATTTTAAATGTAATTACTGAAAAAGTGTTATACTTTGTCGATAGCGGAATAAGTTT
>NW_023458701.1:162567-167884 GCF_013731165.1 Rhagoletis pomonella
CTCCCAGACTTTACTTTTTCCAATTTTATCACTGATTTTAAATTCGTACTGAATAATTTTAGTCTTTATATCTGAATTACTAAGTTCTATTCTGGATGTATTCGGATCGTTGCTAGCTGAGGAAGCCATCATTAAATTCTATAAGAATATAAAAATATGCATATTTATAACACTATCAACTTAAACAAAATTATACTTTTAAAAAATTTGGAAAGTGATTTTTTTTAGATGATCTTACATCTTCTGCGTCCATTGCAACGTTTTTACACGATCACTTTTTAGATATTATTCAGCTGGTAATGAAATAGACGCTTGTTGCATGCAATGCAAAACGAAAAAGCGTACATTGAGAGTTAGTGTTGACGCGGGTAACCACTAATCAATAATTTGGAAAGCCCAAATTCTTACATTTTGTTTGCCTGTTTCATATTCTTCATATATCTCCCGGTCTTAACCTACATACCTTTTAAGCTGACCCTTTAGTAGCTTAATTATGCTTGTATATTTGTGAACTTGCATAAACGCAGTTGCATGCAATGCCATTCTGGCGTTTCGTATATACATTTAATACATATGTATGTGTGTACGAAATTCGCGAATATTAATAAAAGGTTTATGTAAAAATCGGCAAGTGAAAAAATCCCAAAGGGGCTGTTTTTTTTATTATAGAAGTATTAGTGCTGCTGCATTCTTCAAACTTGTACGCACTAGTTTTGGTTTACCAGAGGGAAGGTATCCTCCTTAACAATGCCAAATTCTCTAAAGGAAATATTTAAAGACACGCCCTTACTAACAAAATTGAGTATAAGGGGACTTTTTTTTAAATATTCGCAATGTTTTTCATATTAAATATTTTTTGTTAATTTTGTATTAAAACATGGCTTAGGTTTTAACAAACACCATATAAATCGAAGTTTCAAAATTTGTACGAAAATTATGAGTATATGCAGTTTCATGAAAATTACAAACTTTTTAATCAGTAATTAAAAAAATCCAGCATACGTTTAGTATAATAATGTGCAAATTTTAAATTTCTTAAAGTCCGTGTAGATTTTTGATGTTTTTTTTTTGCTGACGGTGCTACGCATTTTCTTCCGTATGCATAAAATATATTTTCAGCATAGTCTAAAGTACATTCATACGTACATATATATGTATGTATGTAGGTAGCAACATTTTTCCTATCCATGTCTCATTACAAAAAAAAAATATGAAAAGCATCTACTAATCATTATTGCCAAGCGCTTGCTGCCTGCCGCACAGAGTATATGCAGTAATAAACCTTTTTCAGTACTCCTCGGGGGTAAAATCTGATTAGGGTTGATGATGAGAAGGAGCATGAATTTTGCTGATTCAGAGTTGCATACAAAATTACTGTGGTATGAAAGGAAGCAACAAGCATACTAAGGCAGAGTGGCACAGGTAATTTTGTAAACAAACACTTTTTTTATCATTTTAAAAAGATAATTGCTATTTATTTTCCAATATTCAGATATCCAGCTTGTGGCCAGAGGCAGTGGCTTGTGAAGTTAACTAAAATTTACTCATCATATTGGAACAGCTCCGGGTAATGGACCATTGAATGTGTTGGCTGAACTTACCGTCATAACCAACGCACTCTCCAACCAAATGCGTGTCTTGAATTTATACAGTAGCAATTCATAGCAATTGCTATTGTATGTGTATATGATTCATATTTGTGATATTCTATACTTTGATGTTACGTATTTTTGGGGAGTTCAGCTCAAACTTGAGTGTGCTTAATGAACTGTCTGGGCGAATGCGCTGGCAAGCATTGGAGTCTCTATAACTAAACAAACCTTGTTTTTTTGTAATAAAGATCTAAATAAAATTTAGAGTTTTCTATGATAAATACACAAAATTCACGTTTTTTAATAAAAAATACGATGTGAGTTTCCAGTTTATAGAAACACTAGCGTTAATTATGTACTTAGCTATTGATATTCTTCTTAATTAAGCATTGATACTATACTTAACCTACATTTTGTTCATAAATAACACAATTATAAAAATTGTATCCCAAATAAGACCTTTTTTTAATCATCAGACGAAATTCCCCACAGTAAGTGTTGCCGTGCGCACAAACCGAAAACGCTGCACACAACCCAAAAGTACTCCTCGGGGACCAATTGGTGAAAAACTGCGAAAAGGTTTATTACTGTATATACTGTGCTGCCGCACCAACAGGCATCACTGGCCACATGACTGCCTGCGCAACATTCACCACATTCGTAACATTTATTAGCTTGCTCGTTCAGTCATGAATGACCATGGCCGATCGGTGAGCGTAAGTGAGCGTCGCTAGGAGATGATTTCAGTATTCAGTCAAGAGAGGGATAAGAGAGTATTGTTATTGTTCTCTTATTTCGCCGTGAATATTCACCATGTTGTACACTAGCTTGTGTAAATAGAATGGGCAGTACATTCACATTCGACTAAGTCGTGTAAATGCTAGAAGTGAATAGTTGCGTTTTTATACTCATTTCCAGTAAAATCCAGTAAAAGTTTTTACGAATTTTCATGTTTTGGCGTTTTCGTACGCAAAAACTTGCAAAGTAGGAGAAATTGAGAGAGCGAAAAATTACAGCTGAAGTTGCAAGTTTTTACTGGATTTTACTGGATAAATTTTTACTTGTAAGAATTTGCCAGTACGAAAAACAGCTGATCGCATGTTGCTGGATGAAATTTAAACTAATAAGGAAACTGTTTGTGGCTTTTTATTGTAGAATTTCACAAAATAAACCTATTTAAATACAAAATATATTGTTGTATAAGGAATTTGCTGCGAATAAACAACCAATTTATCAGCTGTTCATGAAACTTGCAAATTATTACTGGAAAAGCGTTCGCGTACTTTTTTGCAATTTTTTTCTATGAGAGCGAATTCTTAGAAATAAAGTTACTGGAGAGTTACTGGCAAGTTACTGGATAATTTGTAAAAAAACACAACTAATGTCGCATGCAGGGTTCTAGTAGATAAACACAGGGAGCTGCAAAAACGTTAAAATTTAAAGCTAGTGTATAGTAAGCATTTAGGTTTTATGTGTGTTCTTTACCTGTAGATTTTTAAAAATTATTTTGAAATTTATACATAAATACGTCTATAATAGCGTGGGCCGAAAATCCGCTTTTCTAGAACATTGATTGGTAATAGCAAAAATATGGTTCATAATGCTCTATAAACAATCTGTGTGAAAGATGGCAATTTTTGGTCAATACCTTAGGCTCGCCCAAGTCCATCAAAGTTCAAGTGCAAAAAAAGATGTTCTTCGCTTATTTCGATTCTCTACAAAAAAAGTTCATATAACAAATTTTGTAGGCCTAATACTTTCGAAAATACTTGCAATTATAGTAAAAAATGTATTAATTAATTGTATTTATTAATTTTTATTTTTTGAGCACATTGAACTTTGATGGACTTGGGCGAGCCTAAGATATTGACCAATAATTGTCATCTTTCACACAGATTGTTTTTAGAGCATTATGAACCATATTTTTGCTATTACCAATGAAAATTCTAAAAAAGCGGATTTTCGGCCCACGCTATTCTATAAGAAAAACATACCTGTTTTCGAACGAAGTATGTATATCTAGTATTACAAGAATACATATATAGTATTCTGTGGAAACATATGTATATACATAAGTTAACTTCATACAAATCTATGTTTGTATATCCATACATGTGTGCATGTATACATATGTGGCAGCATGTCAATTTTTCATTTTTCGTAACGTAGCTACGAATTGCGAATTACGAAAATTCGGGTTCTGGAATAAGGGTGTTAAATTGCACTGCATTTGGATTGTTGTTGAAACCGCCTCTTGCCCTAATTGCACCACAAAATGTTTCTAGAAAGTTTTGCGAAAGTTTATAAGTTAAGATGTAAGTCATGTCTTTAAGCTTATAACATAGTAGAAAAATATTTCTCAAAGCAATAGTTATTCCAATAAATCCTGTTTTGCACCAAGATTGAATCAAAAGAGTGCCATTCGCATCATACAATGAAGAGATATATTCTTCGAATTGTTCTGCATGTGACTTTAACAGGCATATTCTGCTTGTTACCGAACATTTTGACACCGGAAAATTTTATTACCAAAAATTATAGTTTAAAAAACTAAAACCTCCCTATTATAATTGCCATTCGTACTGTCATCAGGTATATAACTTGAGAATAGAAATCGCTGCATCTTTTAGGCGCATCAATATTACATAGTTACATCCCGAGTTAATAAGAGGAAGGTAATAAAAAATAACACCACTTCTTGTAGCCGCAGTTCCAAGTACCTTAGTAACAATTTAATCTATTCTGCAATTCAGCTATGAAGTTTTGTATAAATTCTGATGTTGTATACTTCACAGGGCAATATTTTATTACCCGCTTATGAGATGGCAACAAAATTGACCAGTGCACAAAATGCGAAGAGTTAAAAAATTAGCTGGAACTTTATTTATCGGTAACAAAATTTTTGTTACTAACGCAGAATAGACCTGTAAGTCACAAAACGTCGCATCGGTCAGTGGCCATTTGAGTTGGTGTTTAGAAAACAAACTTTTGCGTATATCACCCATTTATTATTAAAATTTAAACAAAAATTACCTGTAGCCTTACTACCTTTAAATCTTTCATTAATCGTTTGGTCCTTTATGTTTAGTTCTAAAAACGTCAAGGGGCATGCAACACTTTCACTTATTGTTTGAGCAGCTAACTTCACGTTCATGATGCTATTTTTGTAATATACAGAGTGTCCAGGAAGCCATGGATAACCCTTTAACCGCCAGCACGCGACATTATGGTCTACCAAAGAAAAATATAAAAACTTATAAAAAGTGTCATGGTTTTCGAGATTTTTTGACTTTTTTATATTTTTGAAAAATCTGTACTTTTGGTCGATTTTTTACATGCCGTTTCTACAAATAAAAACTTTTTGAAGTGCGTCTTTTTTATTTTTATCTAAACTTATTCCGCTATCAATAGAGTATAACACTTTTTCAATTATTGTGTTTAAAATGTTTAAAAATTAACTCCAATACAAAATTTTGATCCCGAATAAATTTTGTACTACACAAGTTGTGGAAATAATCCTAAAAATTTACGTGTTTAATGGGGATTCCAAAATGATATAAAAGTTATAACCTCGAAGTCTTTATGCTGTTGTTATTACGATTTGAATCTAAAAGGATGCTGGCTTAAAAATCTTCGGGAAAATTTCAAATAATAAAGGTTTACCTTTTTTTAATTATATGGGACAAATAACAACAACATAATGTGTTTCGGTATTAGTTTATTAT
>NW_023458701.1:167984-169195 GCF_013731165.1 Rhagoletis pomonella
ACTGCCATATATATGGGATATAATTTTTGATGCCTCTCTTTTGCTTTCAATTTTAATAGCTTTTGAGGACGTTATATTAATTTCTGTTTTGTGGCTTAGCAAATTGTGTATTTATAAAAAGCTTAGATTTAAAAAAATTTAAAATTTACTTTTAGCACTTGAAATTCACTTCTAATCGCCAACGTCCTGTTTTACTTTCAATATGTATGTAATGGTTTATTTACCGACTTCCGAAAAAGGAGGAGGTTATCAGTTCGTCGGAATCTTTTTTTTTTTATTTTTTTTTTTTATGTATGTTACCGCATAACTTTGGACCACGTCAATCGTCAAGGTAGTGTCTCAGAGGTGGTCCCATACTAATCTGGTTAAGATCCGATCAGCGGATCATGAGATATATATATATATATATTTTTTTATATGGGAGTTGAAGTCGGTTTTTTTTTTGCTAAAAATTACTTGTTTATTATTTATTTATTTATATAACATTAATTTATGATTAAAGCCATAAATTGACGAATTTAAGAGCATTGGCTGCTAAATGTATATAACTATTTTAATATTCGAATATTTTATAAAACAGTAACTTTTTTTGCTTGCTGATATTTTTTTTAAATTTTTATTTCGCCGTTATCTAGACAAACCAGAAATTGTCGTCTTTATGCGCAATAACAAGTTAGATACGCGATAGTAGTGTACTTTGTTTTTGTAAAGTATATACCATCTTTCAACTAAAGTTTAGAAGTGCCTCAGACGTTACTTCGCTCTGCATGCTTGGGGAGCGTATGTACACTTACATATACATACTCAGATGTGAACAGTCAAATACGTGCGTAATAAATTTTGTATGAAAATATTATTTTTAAATACGAACATTTTTAAACGATAATCAAATATAAAGTATTCATTTTTACTATGCATTATTTCCCTCAGTGTACGTGATTTATATGCAGGGTGTCCAGGAAGTCATGGATAACCCTTTAACCGCCAGTGCGCGACAATATGGTCTACCAAATAAAAAGATAAAAACTTACAAAAAGTGTCATGGTTTTCGAGATTTTTTGAATTTTTTTATATTTTTGAAAAATCTGTACCTTCGGTCGATTTTTTCCATGCCGTTTCTACAAATAAAAACTTTTAGAAGTTGCATCTTTTTTATTCTTATCTAAACTTATTCCGCTATCGACAAAGTATAACACTTTTTCAGTAATTAC
>NW_023458702.1:0-117 GCF_013731165.1 Rhagoletis pomonella
TAAAAGCGAACAGGAGTTAACACACGTGGTTACTTTAAATAAACCTTAAAGATAAGAAAAATTATTAATAACTAGCCAATGCCCGCTTACTTCGCGGCGCCTAATAAGAGCTTTTGC
>NW_023458702.1:15117-26038 GCF_013731165.1 Rhagoletis pomonella
TTGCGTTTTGGTACGCATGCCGTCGAATTTGTTTTTTTGCGTCACCCGAAATTGACTTGCATCCGTTTGCATTTGATTTCATTGAGCGAAACGTCAAAAAAAAATGTCACGCAGAACAAAAATTGGAAATTGAGTTAGCTTCATACGCACGCCGTTAAATTTCGGTTGATCTCATACAAGTTGCATGTGCATGAGAAATTTTTGACAATAAATTGGCGGCGTGCGTGAATATTAGGTTAGCCTGTAAGTTTCATGCAGCACCATGATTCAATAATACAAGGTTCGATAAACTGACAGTTGTCTCTCTCGCACCGCTCCCTTAGCAGTGGCAAAGTGTTGCTTATTTGCGAATTTACTTGGAAAAAGTGTTGCTTTGCTGTGAAATAGCAGTATTTGCTTTTGCCCAATATGTTTATTTGTATATGCATATGAAGCCATATATGTAATACTTCTACATTGATAGTAAGCTAACATCTCAATGTGTAAGCATTCCGAAATCAAAGCGAGACAGTCTAGTACTGTTTTTGTCAATGTATTGTGTACTTGAGAGCCGGTTTTGTAAATGTGTCGTGTACATGTTTATTTATAAACGTATCCATGCAAAAAATTGTGCGACTAATCTCTAAATAGAGTATTCCGAGATTCCTCTCAATCGGGTACAATTGGGCATTAATTCTTTACGATATTGTTATCGCGCGAAAGCGGACGTGGTTTTTCTGCGCTCCGTGATTTTTTGTGTTTTTCGGGCTATATTGGCCTTTTAAAGGACCAGAGCAAATGCACGTTTTAGGCGATCAAGACAGTGACTTTATCTTGCTTAATGGCTATCAAAAAAAATAAATAAATAAAAACTAATCATTAAATTAAAATGCCTTGTGTTTGTGGACTAAGAGTCGAGAGAAGCGCCAAAGCTAAAGTGCAATGTGCCAAGTGCAATGACTTTTTTCATTTAGGCTGTGTTGGTGTCACGTCAGCCGATGTTGCGTTTCTACTTAGCTCGGCAAAACATTATTTTTGCAAAATATGTGCGGATGTTCGTCGCAGATCTATCCGCACCCCTCCTCCTCCAGTTAGTGTAGATGAGAATGTAATATCAACAAACGAAACTCACTCGTATAATTTGGAACAAATTGACAATGCAAAAACAATGCCTATTGCGGACAGTGTAATTGAGAATGCGATGTCAACAAGTGTAACTAACTTGCATACCTCGGCACAAGTAAACAATGCAAAAACAATGTATAATGAGAATAGCTCGCAAATCTCTTTGGCTACATTAAGTAGTGAACTGGCTGCTTTTAAGTCTGAGTTTGCTCGCGCAATGCAAATGATTAGTGCTCTTCATGCAGACAAACAGCTTTTGTTAAGCAAAACCGATGAGCTGCAATCGGAAATCAAAGCTATGCATAAACGTCAGACCGAAGATATTGCCTCTACCCTCGCGTTGCTCACTGCTGAGGTTAAAGATCTTCGTTTGTGTGTAAATGCATGCGAGTGCCGTAATAGAAACGTGAAAAGTGCAAAAAACAAAACCAAGCAAAAAAACGCTTCGTCGTCCTCTACTTTGTGTGATGCTACTCAAAAAAACAACTCATCGTCATCTACGTTGTTTGCTGATACACTCGTTCCGGCTGTTACTGCTAATAATAATAATTGCAGCTCATCCGTAGGTGAATTGAGTGGTTCGCCTCCTGCTAAGGCGCGTCAAATGAGTGAACAAAGTAATCCTACTGCTGTTTGTGAAGCCGCTATCTCAATACCTGCTTCTTATGCTGATGTTGCTAACAAGGCTTGTGTGGTTGATGCTGTCTATGCTGCCTCGACTTCTGCCTCTGCTGCTAATTCGGCTGCTGCTGATATTGGTAATGTACAATCTCAATCAAACGCTGACGCCCTGTCGACACATCGCTCAGCACTCCCACTGGCTGAATCCAACTGGCATTCTCCGGCACAGTGGTCGCGAATGCAAAGAAGAAAGTTCAAAAAACAGAACACTACTGACGTCGTAATTGGTGTTAACAAAAGTACAGATCTTGATGTAGTTGCATCCAAAAAATGGATCCATCTGTCGTCCTTCAAACCTACTGTTAGTGCCGCAAATATTATTTCCTATGTAGCGAAAACCGCCAAAATTGATAGCAGTCAAATAGCCTGCTTCCCTCGTTAAAAAAGATTCTGATATTAATAAGCTAAGGAAAATTAACTTTAAGCTTGGTGTCTCGACTACGCTCCTTGACAAGGTTTTAAATCCTACGTTATGGCCAGCCGACGTCAAAGTTCGACCATTTCAATTTATCCAAAATGCTACCGAAGAAAATGAGTCTGCCTAGCAACTAACATCGAATGTTGCTGTTAATTGTACTATTCCTCCTGGGAGAGTCCCTTGTTTGAAAGTTTACTTCCAAAACATTTCTGGAATGCGAACGAAGGCTAATGTGGTTCAGGCGTTTAGTGCACAATTGGACTATGATATTATTGCAATCGTAGAGACCTGGCTAAACTCGGATTTTTTCGACAGTGAATTCTTTGATTCGAATACTTTTAACGTATTTCGCAAAGACAGGGATGCCGCCAAAACGGGCTGTTGTCGAGGTGGTGGTGTTCTGATTGCCATACATCGTAGGTTTCAGGCTTACCCGATTACACTTCGTTGTGACGACTCGCGGCTTGACCAGCTCTGCGTTTGTGTCAAAGGCTCCACGTCTTGTGGCTCATTATATTTGATAGTATCATATATTCCTCCAAATAGCCCATTTGACTTGTATAAGGCACATGCTGACAATATTGTCTCTCTATCTTTAAGTGAGGTAAATGAAAACCATATTTGTGTTCTTGGGGATTTCAATTTAAATAACGTTTCGTGGTCTAATAATTTTTCTAAATCTGGCCTTATACCAAATAATATTAGTTCTGCGCACGAATCGTATTTTATTGACAGTCTTTTAAGTCTTAACCTTGTTCAAATTAACAATTTCTTTAATAAGTTGAATAAGATTCTTGATCTCATTTTTGTTAGTGATAACATAAATTATACCTTGTCCGAAAGTGTTTCCTCTATTACTCCGTCTGGTTTGCACCACGTTTCTCTAGATTTGTACGTTGAGTTTTATAACTTTTATGTTCCTTATTCCGATGATAAATTATCTTTTAACTATTTTGCTTGTAATTTTCAAACTCTGGATAATTTAATAAGTAATACCGATTGGGACGAACTACTTTCGGACTTGGATATCTTTAGTTCTTTTTCTACTTTTAAAGCTACTATGCGTGAAATTTGCTTAGGTAATATACCAGTTAAGAAAAAAAAACTATATAAACGACCTTGGTATACTAAAGATCTAAAAAAGCTAAAAAATCTTAAAAATAATCTTTACACTAAGTTTAAACTAACAAAGAATCATTCGCTCTTTGTTAAATATCAACATTACGCCAAAGAGTTTACGAATTTGAATAAACTTCTTTATAATAATTATATACGCAATGCTGAGTCCGATATTAAATCTAACCCTAAGCGCTTTTGGAATTTTGTCAAAGCAAGAAAGGCATGTTCCAATATTCCTTCTGCTGTGTTCCTTGAGGATAAATTTGCGTGTACACCTGGGGAAGCGGCCAATTTGTTTGCTGAATTTTTTGAATCAAATTTTGTTTGCGATGATATTGACTCTCATACGGATTTTTCAGCTGATATATCTTCATTGCTTGATTTTGGCTCCTTGTGTCTTTCCGCAGAGGATGTCTCTAAGGGGATCCTTGCACTTAAATCCTCTACACATACGGATATTGATGGCCTTTCGGCTCTCTTATTAAAAAGTTGCCCTGCGATGGTTCAGCCTCTGTGTTTAATATTTAATAAATCGCTTTCCTCTGGGATTTTTCTGGATGATTGGAAAATAACCACCATTACCCCTATTTTTAAAAGTGGTAAAAAAAATGATGTTCGCAACTATCGGCCTATTTCTAAGCTCTCAACGATTTCTAAAGTTTTTGAACACATAGTTAAAGATAAGATTAACTTTGCTGTTAAATCGCTTGTTTGCCATAATCAGCATGGCTTTGTCGGTGGCAGATCTACTGCTACCAATCTCACAGTTTTTAGTGAGTATTGTATTGCGGCCCTTTCGTCCGGCCTTCTGGTGGATTGCATTTACACCGACTTCTCAAAAGCTTTTGACAAGGTTTCACACAAGATTTTAATTGAAAAACTAGCTTGCTTGGGGTTCCATTCTATTTTCTTGGACTGGATTAATTCCTACCTGTGTAATAGGCGGTGCGTAGTTTCCCTTGAAGGTATCAACTCAGAGCCTTTTTTAGCGTCTTCTGGGGTCCCTCAAGGTAGCATCCTAGGCCCTCTTCTTTTTGTGTTATTTATTAACGACGTGACTAGTTGTTTTTCATTTGCTAACTACCTACTTTACGCCGATGACTTGAAAGTATTTTCGACAATCAAGGATACATCAGATGCATTTTTGCTGCAACGTGATCTCGATACCCTTTACACATGGTGCTTAAAATCTCGTCTTTCACTCAATATCAAAGTGTGCTTTAGTGTCACTTTTTCCAGACTACTTAATCCCATAAATACCATTTATCGTATTTCGAGCCGCGATTTGCTCTGTGTCTCTGAAATTAAAGATCTTGGGGTTATCTTTGATACCAAATTTTCATTCAGTAGTCATATCAATTATATTACCTCTAAGTCCTACTCTGTACTTGGCTTCATTAGACGTAACTCTACTAAGTTTTCTGACCCGTATACTATGAAATTACTTTATACATCATATGTTCGTTCTCATTTAGAATATGCGGTTGTTGTTTGGAGACCTAGTAATCAGCTTTACAGTAATAGAATTGAACGTGTTCAAAAAGTATTTTTGAATTTTGCCCTACGCTCCCTGAGATTTCAGACCCCGATTCCATCGTACGAATCACGTTTATCGCTAATAAATTTAAAAACTTTAAATAATCGTAGGACAGTGTTATCTCTATCTTTTACACACGGTATCATTAATGGACTTATTGATTGTCCCTACTTGCTAAATAGGATTACTTTCAATATTCCTCGGCGGACCCTGCGCAACTTTTATCCCTTCTACGGGGAGAATCACAAAACCATCTTTGCGAGTAATGCTCCAATTGCGCGAGCTACACGGGATCTTAATCTCATTGCTAACTCGGTAGCTCTTGACTTCTCATTGTCGAAGGGCTCTTTTTTAAATCTTTTGTATACCATTTTCTAGTAAATTTTTCCCAATTTTTATTTACAACTTATTATACATATGTAAGTTATTTGCTAGTCTGTAAGAACTTTGTATGTTCATAGACAATAAATAAATAAATAAATAAATAAATTAGTCGCAACTAGTCTCATACGGGTACTATTGGAGATAAATTAGTCTCGACTCATCCCTTACGGGTATAATTGGAGATCAATTAGTCCCCGACTCATCTCTAACGGGTACTATTAACGATTTAATGATATGTGCGCACTTAGTCAATGAAATTTCATGTGCGGCGTTGGCACACAGAGAGAGTATTCGCTTAACAAAACTGAGCACCCCGGTTCGAATCGCAGCTGGCGCAAATTTTTATTTTTTAAAAGTGACTAGTCGCTTTTTATACCCGTTCGGGTATAAAGGTGGACAATTAGTCTCTTCATAGGACATGCTCAAACAAAAGCGATCAGTTCATTCCATATAAAGAGATCAAAAGTGGTATTAGTCGCATGCTCCTTTGCGATTGCTCCCGGAGTCATCCCGGATTAGTCCAATTTTTTGCAGGGATGTGTTCCTTTTCTGTCGTACTTGTTTATTGATATATCTGTACTGTAGTGTTTTCGGACGGTATTAGCTCTTACTGCCAATATAGGAGTATTACATATATGTATGAAGCACATTTAACTGATGAAAACATAAATTGTTTTTAAATTGGATATTTACATAAATCTCATAGTAGTTTTATTTTAATTTTTAGTCTTTTTGCAGTTTTTATACAGCTAAACTACACAAAAATTGCGTAATTCATGTAGATATATTAACATTTAGTTCAATATTTCGTTTAAAATGCCAGATTTCCTGCAAATACATTAGAATTTACAAAAGGAATTTCACTGCTATTTGCCTACTTTGGGTACTTTTGTACCACCATTTTCGCAGCAATTGAATTCATTCCTCCCCTTTCCCCATCCTTCGTAAATGCAACCTTTTGTAAGGGAGTTTCAAACCGCGGCTGTTAATAATTATCTCACCTTGTATTATTGAATCATGATGCAGCACGAACCATGATCGTTTACTTGTATTTTTGTACACTGTATAAAATGTGCCGTTTGGCATAATATACCAAATAAAACAAATTTATTTTAATAAAATAACTTGTAGCCCATTCAATTTAAGTGCAATAAAGAGCAAGTTTGAAGCACCTGGGCCTTACCATCGAAGAAATAATTGCCAATAATTGTTGTTCAAGCCAAGGTTGTGTTTTTTCTAGTTTTTTCTATAATTTCATCAATATTTATTTCATGTTCGCAGCACTTAATGCGAATTAAATTTTTCAAATGCTCATCACTTAATCTATTCCGTTGTTCGCTTTTAATAAATTTAAAAACGGAAAACGCTGTCTCATAGGTATAAGTTGTTCCAAACATAGCGCAAAAATATTTAATTTTTAATTTTTGGATATGTGTTGTTATCTACATTTTTCCAAAACTCAATACCTGTAGTAACGGCAGCGTTAAATCGACCTGCATTTTAATTAATTCATCTCGAATTTCAGTCTTCTGCTCATTAACAACGCATGTTAAAGGTCTACTAAATAACTCTAACAAACTTTTAATTTTTCCTAAATCTTTGAATCTGTTGTCAAAATTATTTATTAGAGATTCAAAAATAGTATAATAATTGGGTAATTTCATTTGGTTATTATATTTATTTATAATGTTTGCTACATTTGGCATATTTGTGAAATTATTATTTTTAAATAATTGCATTAAAATATTCAGTTTTCTTCTAAAATCTTCGATTATGATAACCAAATCGAATATATTTTTATTTTTGCCTTGTAGTAGCAAATTTAATTTATTTAGGTGTTCACTAATCAAATCAGGATTTTTTAAGTGATTTGCAAAATTCTGAGAACTAATATCTAGTTCCAAGAAGGAAATAACGTCTTCCCTTAACTCAAAGAGCCTCGCCATACTTCTACCACGACTAAGCCATCGTACTTCAGTATAAAGAAGTAAATCTCCATAGTCTGCTTCAATTTCCCGTAGGAAAGCGGTAAATTTTCTATGGGTTAGCGCATTATGTCCACCCCTAATTTTATTTATAATTTTGATCCCAAGTGTCATTGCATTCATTATATTAAGCGATTTACCAAAAAGAGATTGTTGATGGATTATGCAATGAAATGAAGGGATATCAATACCATTTTTCAAAAAATAACCAATTAATCCTTCATATCTTTCGGTCATCACCTTTGCTCCATCAGTGCAAACTGAGCTAAGTTTGTTTTTGTTCAAAAGAGAAAAAACATTTTTGTTGACAACATCAAATAGTGTTTTCCCCTTCACATTCCCATGCATTGGAATTAAAGATAAAACTTCTTCAAAAATCTGAAAATTTTCATCCACTATTTTAATGCATATTAGCAATTGACTTACATCATTTATGTCTGTACTTTCGTCCAAACAAATTGAAAAATATTTACACGCCATCGCCCTTTCTTTAGTTTTTAAGTAAATATTTTCGGGTATTTCCTCCGTTCTCCGAGCAATCGTGCGTCTGGACAACGGAATATCGTCAAACATTTTTGACATTTGCTCACCTTTATCCCCCAAGCATTGCAACACCTCTTTACTGAGGTCTTTAAAAAAATTCCATCTTCAAATGGTCGTCCTCTCTTAGCCAATGCCAAAGAAACCACATACGAGGCTTTTTGGCATTGAAAAGAGGCGCACTCATTTACCCCCAATGAATCAGCGATCATTTGTTCGTAAAATGGTTTTTTTTAAGTAATTAATAATTTCATTCTATCCTCCCCTGTTAAGCAGTCATACGAAAGGTGATTTCCCTTATAATGACGCTCCAAAAAAAAGGGGAAGAGCGCGTCGACGTATACTGGCAAACCAAGCATTGGGCCTTGCGAAAAAAATTTTCTGCAAACAACAACTGCAATTCGTACTTTTCGTCAATCATTTTTCTCAATGTACAACGTGACAAGTTAAGAGGCGAGCGCAAAACTGGCACCGAACAAAGCTAACATCAGAATGAGTGCTTTCGTTGAAAATCTCGACAAAAGCAATTCGGTTTTTGTCAATGTTATTGTGGCTTGTTAACATTTTATTTTTAACTAGCCAATGCCCGCTTACTTCGCGGCGCCTAATAAGAGCTTTTGCGTTAGCCAATGCAAAAGAGCGTTTAAAAACAAAATAAGTCTGTAAAGTCAAAGTTTTTGATTTAAGTTGAAACCACTAAGGCGCAGTATCCTCCTCACACATAGGCAAATAGTAGTAACGCTGTGATACCATATGGAATACCAATCCCTTTTGGTGTCATGAGCTTTACTGATGGTCTTATTTTCACCTGTGAGATCTCTGCCAATCATGCGTAATCTTTTTGTATGATCTTACGTATGCCAATAAAAGTTCTTATAGGGAAACTCAAGAGCACAGAAGTGCATTTTCTTTATAGGAAGGCCAAGAATCCTCGCTGTCCCATAGGATGAAAAGTTTTCCGGTACGTAGCTAAATGAGTAGTGTGATCTCTTAAGTATCTTTCAAATGAAGCAGTTGATATACCTACGGTGATCTTTCCTTGTTAATTCACCACTTTTACAATTCGTGGTAAAATTTATGAACTGATTTCAGGGTAGATGCAAGACCGCATGATCGTGCATGAGGGCGTCAGAAAAACTTAACCCCATGCTTCATTTAAACATTTGAAAACTAAATTCGTATAACTTAAACATAGGTCCAAAGCCGACCAACCACACGGGGTTTCTATACATTTCGGCTGCAGCGCCATCCATTGGGCTTATTTTCTGCAAAACCATTGCTTACCATAAAATGAATACGTGTTATGAATTTCTACCTTAACTCCAGCGGCACTAATCGGGTAAATTTTTATCAAAAGAATTTTCTATCATACAGGTACATAGCTCACATTTAAAATTTGAACGAAATCGGTTAATAAATACGATTTTTATAAATAACTCTACTCCAGCACCACCTAGCGAGTTTTATAGTAGCATGTAATTGGACCATATATGTATGTAAGATAACCTCCGACAATCTGACGGACCTCTATTCAGTGTTTTTTGAGTTTATTCCGAACAACGAAAACGGCTATCATTTTATGCAAATAGGTATGTAGATAGGACAGTTTATAGCGAAACTCGTAAAAGCAAAGCTCCATTCTTTGTGAAAAACTTAAAAAAATTCTTCAAAATTTTCACAAAAATTTTACTTTACTGAAAATTAAAGACAAAGTTAGAATAGTTCAATGGGATTTATAAATCTAGGAGAAAATGGTTCCCAATCGAGTGATACTTGCGCGTTTACGTAAATGTATATCGATCCAGCCTTTCCAATAATTATCACTTTTCGCCATAACTACGGTATTGATAACATATGTAGCTGTGTAGAATTTCAGGACGTTAGCGTAAGCAGTTCCAGACATAACCTATATGAGAAGTTCAGTTTGCATGGAAGGAAGGAGCCACGCCCCCTTACCCAATGCATTTGCAATATATGCATCAGTGCTAAGTTTCAGTTCCCCAGCGTAATTGGTTTTAGTGATATATTGGTTTTTTACGTTTTAGTCTGTATAAGAATTTTAGGAATATCCCGAGCTAAATACCGAGTAAATTTTTGGTCAGAATATTTATTTTCAACGTGTTGCCAAATATGAACCAAGTCGATGCAGCCGTTTAGTAGTTTAGTGAAATGCATTGTAAAGAGAACTGTATGAAATTGTAAAACGTAACGTCTCAGATTTCTTAATTTTTTTGGCAGCAACAACGAAAAGTTAAAATTTTTTTTAGCGACAACCCTTCCAAACAGAAATAAAAAAAAATTAAGTTTGTGGTTATATCAAGGCGAAATTTTGAGAACGGTGCGTTGCTAACTCTAAATATAAACAGCGACGCACTGGAAAAAGTTAATACGTTCAAATACCTAGGAATAATGATCGACGATAAACTAAAACAAAAAAAAAATGGATTCTATATTTTCAATTAGAGCTCTAGCAAAACTGCATTTAATTCCATACATTAGCTTTTGCGTGATGCGCTTGCAAACATACAGACAAACATACCGAAATTTTAGATTTGGCTTCTGTTGATCTAATAAACCCCCTATTAATTTTTCTTTATCATCTATTATGTACAGATATCGGCCTGTTGCAATTTTATTATTCTCAAGTACTCTCGTTTGATACCCATATGGCAACACTTAGTTTATATAGTAAATTTAACTGAATTAAAGTTTTCAAATAAGTGGCAACCCGCTTCAAGAATATTTTCAAAAGTAAGCTTCCTAATCCTCTTTAGTTTAATATTCGTATTGCAATATTTAATTTATTTTACAAATTGCAATGAATACAATCTTTCAATCAGTTGGCAAATCCCCTAAAAATATTTTCAGGATTAAAATTTCCTATCGTCTTTAGTTTGATGCCAATATTGCAATATTTAATTTATGCTATCAATTATATTAAATTAAAGTTTTCAAATAGGTGGCAACCTTCCACAAACATATTTTCAGCTGTAGGCCTTTGTAAATTTCTTTCATTTAACAGCCATATTGCAGTATTCACATTACCGTATCAATTGACCTAAACTGAAATTTTAAACACAGGCAACTCTCTAATTTTTTCTTCTATATTGGAAGCTAAATCTCTAGCGATACAACGGTGAAAACTGCATTCAA
>NW_023458702.1:26048-46105 GCF_013731165.1 Rhagoletis pomonella
AAACTGCATTCAAATCCATGCATTCGTTTTCGAGTGATGCGCGAACAAACATACAGACAGACAAACAGACAGACAGACAAAAAATCTAAAAATGGTTGATTTTACTTCTGGTGCTCTAATAAAGACCCCCCCACATTAATTTTTCTTTAATATCTATAATGTACAGACATCGACCTGTTACAATTTTATTATATGTATAGATTTATAGATGTAGATATAGATTTCATTTATTTTATCAATTTAATACAATACAATTTTTCAAACAGGTGGCAGCCCCCCCTTAAAATATTTTCGGCAATATAATTTCCTAAACCCTTTCAGTTTGATACCCATATTGCAATATTCAACTTATCTTATAAATTAAATTTAATGTAAATTTTTAAACAGGTGGCAACTCTAAAAAAATATTTTTGGCTGTAAGCCTTCTTCATTCTCTTGTTTTTGATGCCCATATTGCAATATTAATTTTTTCTTATCAATTTACTTAAACTCCAATTTTCAAACAGGTGGCAACTCTCTAATTTTTTTTCTTCCTAAATTTTAAGTTAGACCTCTAGCAATGCATCGGTGAAAACTGCATTCAAATCCATGCATTCGTTTTCGAGTGATGCGCGAACAAACATACAGACAGACAGACAGACAGACAGACAGACAGACAGACAGACAGACAGACAAAAATTCTAAAAATGGTTGATTTGGCTTCTGGTGCTTTAAAAAAGACCCCCCACATTAATTTTTCTTTAATATCTATAATGTACAGACATCGACCTGTTACAATTTTATTATATGTATAGATATTTTTATTGAGCTTTGTACCACGATTGTTTATTAGGAAAAAATGAAAAAGCAACAAAGTCTAAGCGGTAGAAGTTATAGCACTATTTCGGAGATCACCACATCTCCTCATCAGACTTCTTTTTCTAGACTTCAGCAGGGATCGAACCTGCGAATTCGATGTTCAAAGTCAGAAGCGTTAACCACTGAGCTATGTACATCCCGTAAACTCTTGTTGCTAATTCATTTTCCTTATTCAACCAACTACTATCAAGTGCAGCTGATTTGCCGCTATTTAAACTCGACAGCGTGGTTGTTGTTGTCAATTCTATACATCCATTTGCTTATTTGCTTTTTTTGCAACTCGGTTTTGTTCGGCAAAATAATGTGTGTGCATATACGTGTGAAAAGCGTACAGTTGTGCTGTACGTGTGATATGAAATGCCCACCTCTGCTCTAAACCATAGTTGCCAACTTAGTGCTTTAAGCACTAGATTTAGTGCTTTTTGAAAATTAAAACGCCAAAAAAAAATATTTAGTGCCTGCTTTTAGTGCTTTTTTTCTGAACTAAAATTACTTCGAGGTAGTGATAACCTGAAATAATTTGAAATATTTAAAGCTGTATCAGCACTGAATTTACAAGAATCTACAAATTTAAATGGACTAAAATACAACCATAATTAATAAAAATCTGAAGTTGCAAACCCACCTTGCTAAATTCTATTCGCGTTGAAAATGCTAGTACACAAGTAAGTTAAGTATTTCTTTTTTTCTTTTCTAATTATTTGTACAAATTTTTTTTTTTTTTACCACATGAGTAAAACACATTGTTTCTTTGTGCTGAATCCAAATCTGGCCTCACAATTGCTCTAGCACTAGAATTTAGAGATGTCCTAACCTCAAAGGGCCAAAAAGACGGTTTGTAGCGATATTTTAGGTTATATAATGAAAACATCAAATTATTTGTTCATTTCTAATTAGGGCATCATTTTCGTTTGTTGCGATTCGATTTTCCTTTCTCCAGATATACCAGTTTTAATTTGCAGTACTTCGGTATTATTTTATGAAAAAAGCGTCCCTTGATTCAAATAACTTTGGTGCTTTTAGGGCTGTTTTCTCATCTAAGCTTTAGATTACCGGCCACTTTATCATCTCGATATACGAGTTTGCAACCTTCAAAATTTGTACCCAACTTTAAATTTTGGTTTGGTTTTGGTTTATGAATCAGATATATTAGATATTTCAACCAAGGTTTTGGGTTTTGCTAACAGTTGCTCTTGCTCTGTATTTGCTTATGTTGCATTGCCAACCTTTGGAATTTTATGACGAATGTAGTGAAGTTTCACTCTACGAAATAACAAATTTATTTTTACAGGTAAGATAAGAAAACGAAAACACTTTAAAGGTAAAGTAAAAGTAAAGGTAACTTTACTGCTTACATTAGAAAACGGCCCTTAGTGTGGTAAAACGCTTTTTTTCCAAGTGTTTGGTGCTTTTTGAAAATCAAAAGATGCCAACAGTGCTTTAAACACAAACGCGTGAAAGGCAAACGGTCTAGCAATGCGTGGTATTGTTGATCAACTAAGGGCCGTTTTCTAATGTAAGCAGTAAAGTTGCCTTTACTAACAGGGCAGATAAATTGTTCCTCAATTTAAAGTGTTTTCGTTTTTTTACCTTGCCGGTAAAAATAAATTTGTTATTCCGTAGAGTGAAACTTCACTACATTTCCGAGAGTGAAACTTCACTACATTCGTTATAAAATTTCAAAGGTTGGCAATGCAACATAAGCAAATATAGAGCAAGAGCAACTGTTAGCAAAAACCAAAACCTTGGTTGAAATATCTAATATATCTGGCTCATGAACCAAAACCGAACCAAAATTTAAAGTTGGGTACAAATTTTAAAGATTGCATCGGGTGAGCAACAGTTTATCGATTCGAGAAATTAATGCGCTGATGAGAAAACGAAAACTCGTATATCGAGACGATAAAGTGGCCGGAAAACTAAAGATTAGATGAGAAAACGGCCCTTAATACTTTATTTAAACATAAGGGTTGCTCACAGTTCGAGTGTGTTATCTTGTTAAAGTTGCCACCTTTTAACTTTAGAAGTAAACTGTGAATACCCTAATTGCATCTACATACATATATACATATACGTGCATTCCTAATAGCACATATGTACATATATGCAGAGTACATACTCTTTGTTTTGATCTTGATTTTCGTGGCTCTGAGTTTTCGCGTTTATTTCTTCTGCCCGTACATACATACCTAGTCTAGTTGTAAGGTTTATCGATAAACCATATCCTCTTGAAATGTGTTCTATTGGAAATAAAATAAATAATAATAATAATACATACCTATTCACTAATAATATTAAAAATAAGAGGTGTTCACGCGGCCTTCTGAAAAAAAGACGTAAATTAAATTTTGCAAACAATTGAATTTTTAAATCTTACCGTTCGTTTGAAATAAATTTAGATTTTTTTTAGTTTTTTTATTAAGTCCCGCGCCGTTTTCTTTTACTACTTCGAATTTATGTTTTTTCTATCGAAAACCCCTGTCAGTCTTGTAACATTGAAAGTTGAATTCTTATAAATTGAGCAAATTGTTTTTGAATTCCTGAGATTCCTTCAGATATAATAGAATAAAAAAATAATTGAGAATAGTTGGAAAATAAATTCAGAGAAATATCCATGAACACACCTTTCATTCTATTACCGCATATTTGAGGAGTTAATTAAGTCCAAAAATAGAATGTTAAAAGTTTAGATTTTAGTGTGGGTGTTTCACTCGGGCTTAAGAGGGGACGTGAAAGCATGGGCTGATTGACTGGACAGAGACCGGCCGGATGAAATAATGGACAGACGAACGAGGTCAGGAATAGGGGGCGTTGCAACATTAGTAGGAGTCGACGCAACGCCCATGTCTGCGTATGTGAGGCACGCAGAGGGGGTGGGACGACTCCACCTGACTTGACAGGCCTTCTTCTTTAGCTATCACTTCCTTTTTTTATGCCCTTTTCAGTTCTTTTTCTCACTGCAAAGTACAAACAGGCATGATCAGGCCTATCACAAAATCCATCGTAGCTTCGATTTTCGTGAAATCTACGAATGTGCTATCACAGAATCCGGATGGCTACGAACGTAAATTCGAAATTCGTAGAGAGCCTTCATTGAATCCGTTCGTAATTAGGATTCGTACAGATACTCTACGACGAGATTATGCTGTCGGAACAAAATTTAAAATCACTCAATCTTAAAAATAGTGGAAGAAAGCTGCATTATTTTTAATATTAAATATTTATTATACTCCAAATTTGTTATAGTTGATATAATTCCATATATTTGTGTAAACGTAGACGTAAATACCAATGCCATACATACATACATATGTACATACACGCATTCATCTGCTAGACGCTATTTAATGAATAATTAGCCGTGTTTTTTTTACACGCATATAGATCTTTCTATTTCAAAGCAAGTAATTTTGATTTTATGGACAACTATTCATAAGCACGCATGATTCAATAATACAAGGTTAGATAATTATTGACAGCTGCGGTTTGACACTCCCTTACAAAAGGTTGCATTTACGAAGGACAGAGAAAGGGCAAGAACGCAATCCCTTGTTGCGAAAATGGTAGTAGAAAAGTACGCAAAGTAGGCAATTAGTAGTGAATTGTAAATTCTAATGTATTTGCAGGAAATCTGGCATTTTAAACGAAATGTTGAACGTAATATTGATATATCTACGTGATTTACGTAATTTATATGCTATTTAGCTGTATAAAAACTGCAAAATGACTCAAAATTCAAATAAGGCTACTATGAGATTGATGTAAACATCCAAGGCTGATGTTTTCATCAGTTAAATATGCTTCATATACATATTTAAATAAACATATTGCACAAAAGCTTATACTTTTATTTCACACCAAAACTACACTGTTTCCATGTAAATTTGCAAAGCAGCAACACGGTGCCACTGCTAAGGGAGCGGTGCGAGAGAGACAACTGTCAGTTTATCGAACCTTGTATTATTGAATCATGATAAGCATGCATAAAGTTTTTCGCTTGCAGCTCCATACAATTTTTAAGCGCAGATACGTAACACGCCTAATATTTTGTATGAATCGAGGAAATAATAGTTTAGCAACAATTAGGAAATAAACCTAATTACTTTAATATCATAAAAATTTATAAAAAAAAAAAATTCTATTTAAAATAATAAAATCTAAAAAAGCTAAAAATAAACTAAAAAAAATATTTATTAAAAAAATTAACAAAAATTAAATAAAAAAAAGAAAAAATCACCACTGCCCCACGACTCGGACTCGAACTCGGCTCTCTCAATTGGCAGTCTAGTGTTTTGCACACTCGGCCATTGCGCCTGATTGGGCAGCGTGAGCAAAATGACATACATAAATGTCTGTTGTGTCCTTTGCACTAACTGATTTCGAATCAGCATTTCGAGTTCACTCGGATTCAGTGATAGCAATTTTTTCGTATTCGTAGCGGGCATTTGAATTCGTAGATTCTCTACGATGGATTCCGTGATAGCCCTGGATATTTTGTTTATGTAGGAGTAGGTAAGGTGCACGGAAACAACACCCCGTACGGCGAGCTAGCCATCCCGCATAACAATAGCGCCCAACGCTAATAGTGCAATCGTTTTTTTTTTATTTTCCCACCTTTGTCACTTTAACTTTTAACTCTTCGTCTTCTTCCTTACTTCCTTCTGTTTTAATTTTCTTTTTTTTATTTCTTACTTTCTATCGGACGAGTTAGGGTCACGAAGGCAACGTCACTTGCGGCCTCCGTAAGTAACTAGTGCCTGAGTGACTAACATGGGGAGGTGTGAACATCACAACCTCGAAGTGCTTTCGTTGTTGCTTCAATGCGCTGATGAAGAGGGATTCGCGGTTGTGGTGCCACTAGTAGCTGTTTTTGTTTTAAGCTTAGTGAAGGCAAGCTATGAGCTGCCTAGTGTGCAATCCAGCATCGCGCACCAGTGAGTCTTCACAATGGGGGAGTGTGGCCACACTAGATTGAATAGTAGGTGGGGGTTAGGTGGCATCAACGTAGGACTGAAGACATACGTACTTAACGCGCTCACTAGGACCTTGCACAGCGTAACACCACCCACGCACCAAAGCCATTAATTATGTTATAGCAACAACAAATACAACTACATATACTTGTGTATCAAAAAAAAAGCTGAATTAAACAGCCTATTGGTTCACTAAACTGAAACAAATATCGGCGTTTCTATTTAATTCATATTTCATATTTTTCACATTTCCCCTTATTATTCTTATGTTTAGTTTTATTTTAAGATTACATGAATATTATTCTTACTTTCATAAACATATTTGGTATTCCTTATTTTTCAACTTTTACATACATACGCACATCTTTTCTTGCATTTTTCTTGGGTTTTGGGATTTTTCAATTTATTAAGGATTTTTTTATTAGATCTTTAAAGTTTTGAATTCTAAATTTGGATCGCGTCTTCTTTCAAAAATTTTCGAAGGCTTGAGTTCGAAGTAGTAGTCTTGAAATTTATTCGTGGTAATTCTCGGAGCAGTGGATTAATTTTACAGCTTTTATCTCATAGTTTTAGATTTTAAATTCACGATTCTAAGTTTTGAATTTTTTTCAGCCCTTGCAATAATTTTTATCTGAATTCTTGAATTAAATTTATCTTAATTCTATTAAATTCAATTCCAATCCAATTTGCGATTGGATTTACATAAATATCTTACGGATTTTGAGATTCCAGCCTTTATTTTCGTTACTTTGAGTTGTTAGATTTATCTTGATTTTTTTTAGTTCTAGAGTTTCAATGTATAATTCTTTTTTTTGTAAAAATTTTGTTCGCAGCTTTTGAATTTTCAGGGTTTGGATTTGAAATTATTGAGTTTTTTGGATTTGGAGTTTTAAATTTCTCGTTTTGAATTTTGAATTTTGGTTTTGAATTAGTCTTGAATTCTTGAACGGTCGAAGTAAGATCTAAACTTGACTTCCTTCGTGAGTTGATGGAAGAACAAGAGAGCGAAGAGAGAGTGGTTGCAGAAGGACTAGGTCTGTTTGATTCGAACCGCAGGGTTACGAGAAGCGTAGCCAGGGCTCTTGAGAATCAAGTGGTTGGTTCTTTATTCACCAAAATTGATACTAGAATTCCACATCCGGTGGACTTTCTCCTCACCGACTACTTGGATAGGTGTGCAGCGCGAATTTTTTTAACTGCCAGCGAGGAGTCACGCCAACCAGCTATAGGGGTGACTGACTAGATAAATTTCAGCATGACTGATAATCGTTTAACTTTCTTGAGGAAAATCGAAGAGCTTTGTCATATGTCTGAAGAGGAGAATTCGGGGGTAAACATGTCACCAAAGACCAGGAGGCTCAAAGTCTCAAAGTGGTGGTTCGAGTTCTGCATCCGTCAATGACGAGCAACTGAGCCGTATGATGGCGATGATGGCGCAACAAAACGACATGATGGTGGAATGTATGAACGAGGTCCGCCACATGAGAGACAGCCTCAATAATAGGGTGGCAGAAGTGGAGACGTCGGTGCGAGCTCCTGGGAATGCGCCGACCATGGCATCGACATCTGAGGCAACAAGGCAAAATCCTACAGCCGACCAACTGGGTGCAGGAAAAGGGCCCTTGCATGATGGCAACAGGCGGTCAAGCAATGAATCAAGGGTTTGGAAAAAGGTAGACCTAGAAAAATAGCATATTAAATTTGACGGTAGATCGAAGGGTATAGCAGTGGAAAGTTTTATATATCGGGTAGAGAAAATGAGGGCTCAATATGACATCTCCTACTACCAGCTGTCTACTGATTTCCACTGGAGCACTCTGAAGTGGTACTGGCAAGTGCTCGAAGACCATTATGAAGATCCGGACTTCGGGTACTTCGAGCTCAAAGCCGAGTTGCTGGGCCACTTCAGGACTGCTGACTCGGATTATGATGTGATTCGATAGATAATGGAGATGAAGCAGACCCCGCAGGAAACCTTCGCGGAATTTTATAGTGACGTACACAATTTAACCTTCCGTCTCAAGAAAAAGATCCCTGAGCACGAACTAGTGCGTATTATTAGAGGGAGTCTGAAGCCATATTTAATAATAATAATAGATTGGCGCTTACACATATGTTAGTGTTTGGCCGAGCTTCTCCTCCGTTTTGTGGCGTGCGCCTTGATGTTGTCACTTAAGCGGAGGGACCTACAGTTTTACGCCGACTCCGAACGGCGATTGTATTTTTATGAGAAGCTGTTTTTCATGGCAGAAATACACTCGGAGGTTTGCCATTGCCTGCCGAGGGACGACCGCTGTTAAGAAAAAACCTTTTTTCTATATTTTTTTTTTGCGATGTTGCTTTGGCCAGGGCTTGAACCCAGGCGTTGCGGAGTGGAAGCGCGCACTGCTTACCACTACACCACAGCGGCCGCTGAAGCCATATTTGGCAAATTTAATTTTTGCGTCCCGAATGACTAATCTCGCGGAGCTGAAAGCAGAGTGTAAGCGCGCAGAGGAAGTAATTAAAGAAAATAGAAACAGGCCAAAATCAGTGAACGAATTACAGTTTATAGAGCACAATGTGGTAGATGACAAGGTAGAACAGAAGGGAGAGAATAGGAGTGTGGAAGCAATAGGTAGGACTCAGTATAGTAAACCTCAACAGGCAGTGCCAATTTCCAATAAAGTTTCCTCGTCCGTAAATCCCAATGTCCAAAAGCCCACAATCCATTCGTTTTGTCTATCCCCTTTTCACCTTATGTTATGTTTTTCGTGTGGTTTACCTGTTGACCACTATGCTAAGAAGCCACTTGATGCCCAGAGGGAAGGTAATGTAAGTCCAAGTTCCACAATATGATTTGTTTTGCATGTGCTAGTGATTCGTCCTTTTGTGTGTACAAACCGAATCCGGGAAACTCAAAGCTGGCGGAGATCGCCGGGAACTCTTGCCAGCAGAAGGACCTCCCGGAGACAATCCAGTAATTAGCCCAGTGAGCATTTTAAAGAGAGAAGTAGGAAGTTAAGGAAAGTTTAAGCACAGTGGAGCATAAGACAAATAAGAGTCTACACAAAAGAAAATTAGAATACGAAGAAGCGCGTAGACGCATATTTCGTGAAAAGGTGACCATGAAGAAAAAGAATAGGAATTATGAAAAAATTTGGAAAATGAGAGAGAGAAAGAAAAATCTTAAAAGGAATTGTAGGAAAACTAGCTCGAAGATAGTGACATTAAAGGGGGATAACTCTCATTCCAGCACGTTTGATATATCAGATCCGCTTTTCAGCATTAAGAAAGCGATACTCTCCTCTCTCAATAAGTGAATTATTGACATAAATACATAAAATCAGCTGATGAATTTAGTTCTGTAGCTGAACAGTTTTAGATCTCGACACTTAACAAACTCCTGCCTACCGTGACTCGGCACAAAAATTTAAAATATTGGTTCCGTACGTCATGCGGACTGCGCCCCTCGTGTGGATGGGCCGAAATGGAGGGTAAAAACCGTTGGGTTATTATTATAACCGATTCTTCGCGAAGACAAAAATAGACAGCCACGATGTGTTCGCACCCTTAGACTCAGGAGCATGTGCCTGCTATTTGGGAAAGAACGCGGAAAAACTCCTCGAAGGACAGGAACACCTCATAATGCCGATTAAGAGCCAAAATATTCGTACGGCGAATGAAGGGGAGACAGCGAGGGTAGGAGTTGTTACACTGCCCGTGCTCTAGGACGATGCGACCTGGAATTTTTGATAGTACCAGGACTACAACAGGAAGTATATCTTGGCATCGACTTCTGGAAGGCATTTGGTATGAGTGTTGTGAGCAAGGGTGTGACTACGAGCTAACAACTACTGTTGTTGAAGAGCTAATACCCGCTGAGGGTGACCTAACATTCGATGCCGTGAAGCATTACTTGACCCATGACCAGAGTGTGGCTTAACGGGTCAAGGCCCAATATCCCGCCTTTGCGGTGCTAGGTTTAGGCAAGACGGATAAAGAGGAACAGATAATAGGGGTCACAAACGAAAATCTTCCGGTGAAGCAAAGGTATTACGCTATCTCGCCCGCAATCCAGAAACTTATATATGCAGAACTAGACAGGATGTTGGCGTGATAGAGGAGAGTAATAGCAGCTGGAATTCTCCTGTTTCGCTAGTGTTGAAGGGTAGGAAGAACCGGCTTTGCTTGGTAAAGTTAACAATAAATGTTGAAAAGAGTAAATTTTGCTTTAAAGAAGTACGGCATCTCGGCTATGTTGTTGGAAATGGGTGCGTTCGAACAGACGCTAACAAAATAGCGGTGATGAGGGACTCTCCGGAACTACGAACCCCGAAGCAGCTCAGGCGGTTTCTGGGGATGACAGGGTGGTACCATAGATTTATGCAAGACTACACGATCATTGCAGCACCGCTGCACGACTGCCTCACACAAGATAAGATAAAAAAGTTTACAATGACAGATGGAGCCAGAAAGGCATTTGACCTCTTAAAACAGAGCCTAATTCCGGTACCTATACTGACGCACCCGGACTTCAACCGACATTTTTATATCCAATGTGACGCATCAACTGACGGTGTGGGAGGGTACTCTTCCAATTGGATGATGAAGGCAACGAGCGACCGATAGCTTATATTTCGGCGAAATTAAATAAGACGCAACGCAACTACAGCATCACTGAATTGGAATGCTACGCGGCGGTGCTTAGTGTAAAGAGATTTAGGCCTTATGTTGAGGGATTTCCGTTTACGGTGATTACTGACTACGTGAGTCTGAAATAGTTGATGAACCAGAAGGACCTATCTGACAGACTCGCGAGGTGGAGCTTGAAGCTCCAAAGCTATAACTTTGACATAAAACACCGGAAGGGGTTCCAAAACATCGTGCCGGATGCATTATCTCGCGCCAACATGGAAGAAATAATTAAGAATATCCGAATGCTAGATGTGTGTCTCGATTTGCCGTTCTTCAAATCGAAAGAGTACGAGGAGCTGAAAAAGACTGTGACAGATAACGGTGACAAACTGCCTAAACTGACCATATCGGACAGCTGCGTTTAGAAACTCTGGGTTCCAAAAGAGCTGCGTCGTGGGTTGGTGGATTCCTCGCATAATTTACCATCTGCTGGCCATGGTGGTATGCACAAAAAACTATCCAGGATACGAGAAAAATATTATTGGCCGGGGATGTTAACCGAAGTACAAAATTACATTAAAGGATGTGAGGTTTGCAAAGGGAACAAAGCCTAAAATGCGTTTCACAAGCCCCTGATGGGAAAGCAACACATAATCGAGAGACATTTTCAAAGTTTATTCATAGATTTTATGGGTCCATATCCGCGTACGTGTAGTGGTAATTTCTTTGTGTTTGTGTGTTAAGACCACTTCACGAAATTTGTGTTTTTGAAACCTATGCGAAATGCTCTTCAGCTACCGTTGTAAAGTTTTTCGAAGACGACGTCTCCCACATTTTTGGCGTTCCCGAATATGTACATTCTGACAACGGGAAGCAATTTGTATCGGAAATGTTCAATGCATTTCTAGAAAAGTACGGGACCAAACATATTCGGACGGATTTTTACTCGCCTCAGGCTAATGCGGCCGAGAGGGTAAATCGTTCTGTCCTGCAGATTTTGCGGTCTTATATCAGCGAGAATCAAAAGAATAGCGATTAATAGCTCCCCATACTGTGCTCTCTTCGGTATGCACATGATGCAACATGCTGCATCATATGAGCTATACCGAAGATTGGGTACAGTTGGGGAGGCAGATTGCGCGATAGAAACCCCAGCAGACCGAGCCCAGTTAATTAGGAATAAAATAAGGAGAGAGCAGAAGTTGGCCTATGAAAGAAGTAAAAAGACGTATAACACTAGGAGTAGAGAAATTAAATTTCAGATTGGGCAAGTGGTGTACCGCCCAAATTTTAAACAAAGTTCACGGGTGGAAAATTACAATGCTAAACTAGCTCCAAAGCATGTTAAATGCATCGTTTTGAAAACGATTGGTAACTAGATGTATGATCTAGGTAACACCAGTGGAAAGAAAATCGGGGTATACCATGCTAAACATATTTTGTAGCATAGTTTTCATGTGTGCTGTGTAAGGTGCAACGTGTTGTGGGTAAATATATGTGTTACTACTTGTCTAAATGTTTTGGTTATCTTATTTATTATCTGACTAGTTATTTACGTTTTTTACTTGACTACTTTTGTTTATTTATTTATTTATTTATTTATTTATTTATTTATTCATTTATTTAGTTAGTTATTTATCCATGTATCTATTTATTAATTTATTTATTTATTTATTTTTGTATTTATTATTATTATTCTTATGTGATTATTTATTTATTTATTTCGCTGTGATATTTTTCTTTCTACTTGACCGCATATTCATAAACCCTGTGATATTTTTGTTAGTTATTTTTATACATTTTTATTTTTTTTTTTACCACGTGACTATGTTACTACGAACTCTATGATATGTACTTTATTTATTCATTTATTTGTATATATATTAACCTAACTTATGTATTCACACTTTTATTGACTTTTTATCTGTGTGATTATTTATTAATTTAATATTAATAATTATGGTACAGAGCACACCAGAACAAGTACTTTATTCTGTGAAGTAGGAGTAGAACCTGTGCATAAAAATGTGAACGTACGTAGCTAGATTACGATAAGTTAAGATGAGACCTATGGAAGCACTAGCAAAGTATTAAAAGCCCAGCTCTAGGTCGTGGGTTGAAGCCACACGTTGGGCGGTACAAAACCATGACAGGCTGCGTTAAAAACCTTTTTACGTACACGCTTCATGTTGCAGGCACCATCGGCGGGTTCGACCTTGTAACGGATCCTTTCACCTAGTATGACTGTGCTAGTGTGTGTGTGTATCCACCGGATGTGAAAGCAGCTAGTTATAAGCCGTCATCGATTCGCCACTTCTCGCTCGCTATGTTTGAGTTCCGGTCGCTTAAAGAAGAATTTTGCATGTGAAAGCAACAACAAAGTTAGCTAGCAGAGATAGACGATAGCGAGTTTGGTTGTACCTCATTGGCGCTTATTCATAGTCCAGCAACTAAGTCGAAACTAACAAAGTTGCTACTTAAATTTAAGTACCAACTTAAAATTTACTTCTATTCATTTCATATTTTGGAAAAATTACATTTTTATTAAATAATGTCAAGTTTGATCATCCGCTTATGTAATTTTTATTTTCATTGCATGATTGTGCAAAAGAATGAGGTATCATTTTCTTGTTAATTGTGTGAAATAGCCAGAACAACCGCATTAATGTGAAGTCGATGTTTATCGAAAGCATGCTGTGAAACATACAAATAGTAGATATCTAAATGTTATGCACAAATTTACTTTAAAAGAACTAGCGTGAAACTGACTTATTAATTGAGAATTTATCTAAATTATTACAATTATAAAATTGTGATGTAGCTTTATTCGAATTGTAATACGCATTTAATTTCATCTTCCGATTAAAATGGATCGATCTTTGTAAATTTTAATTGGAGATTATTCAATATTATCAAAATCACCCTCTACCAACTTAATTTTTACATATTTCGTCTGTTTTCCCTTAATTCGATAAAATACTTCTTCCTAGTTACGACTTAGTTGCAGCTGCAGCCGAAACTAAATTTTAAGTTGGTACTTAGCCAGAAAAGTCGACACTAAGGCGACTATGAATAGCTTTAGTTGTGACTTCGAATAGTTTCGACTTAGTTGAGTGCTAAATATGACTATGAATGTGCGCCATTGAGTTCGTTCGTTACGCCACTCGCTAACTGTTGGCGAATCGATGACGGCTATAATTTCGATATTGCTTGAATACACCATCCAACACTAAATCGAAGGAAAGGTTTCACCCTCGCTAGCCCGGCGGTTCGATAATGCAGTTCTGCGTATGCGTATCAGGGATGATAAATAAGCTTTATAATTTTGTACCAAATGGCCAACAAAAATGTACTAAACTAGCAAAAAAAGTACCAGCATTTAAAATACCATAGTTATATATTTTCAAATTAGATACAATTCTCTATTTAAAAATTATTTGCTGAAGACATAAGCAAAAAACATGATACTATTAATCCAAAAACAAACAGTTTAATGGAATCGAGGTTTCCCAAAAATATTTTGGAAAAAATAACTTTTATAGAAATAAACAAGTTAATATATAGCAGTGTTCGCGTATTCAAAATTATCTAAAATAAAAGAAAATAGGGCCTTTTGAATTATTTATTGCAGTTTTTATAATTACTGCTAGTGTACAGTGAAAAAGAGAGTAAAACTATTAACCACAGGTTGTGTTGTGTTTATTTTTAGTTAATTTACTACTAATCTCCAGTTTTCTTATTTTCGTGTGTGACAACTAATTTCCGTATACAATTTCTCGTTTGAATCATATTTTCCTTGAAATATGCCGAAATACATAAAAATGTTGAAACGTTTTTACCGAATTTTTCAGTTGTTAGTCGAAAAGTAAATAGAATAATTTTAAAGGCATATTTGGAGCCAATCTACTTATTTTTTTTAAACAAGGATGGGTGAGATTCTCTTATTTTTGAATGCGTCATGATGAGGTACCGCAAATAAAAAAAAATATAAAAAATATAAAAATAAAAAAAAATTAAAAAAATAAAAAAATAAAAAAATAAAAATATAAAATAATATAAAATATAAAAAAGTATTCAAAAGTAAAAAAATTACAAATCGGGGACAATGCAACGATGAAAGTGATCAGCTGTTTCGAACATTGCAAGTGTTTGCAAATTTTGCACCCTCGTTATTTTGTCCCTTTGCTATTGAATCCTCTGAATTTTTGCTGCTGGATAATTTTGTCTGGAGAAAACACTCCTAGACCAGTTCAATATCAAAAAAATTTTAAGAATTTTTACCACTTTACTTGCAAGTTTTTATTGGAAATGCGTTCAATAACCCCAAAAATTTGCAAGAGGGCGTAACAACCCGATAGAGCAGCAAATTGTTTCAAGTAAACATTTTACTAGCTGCAATTGGCAAGTGTTAAAAATGCAGTCTTGTGTCAATTTCAAATGTAAACAAAGTGTTTAAGAAGAAGATTCGATGAAAAAATGCTCAAAAAAATAGTGAAAGTAAAGTTTGGATGAATAATACAAATCTAAAGTAGATTTTTTGGTTTTTATGATGATTGGAAATATTTCCAACCAAAGGGAAAAAGGGACGCGCCAAAGCTTAACCATCAGAAAGTCAAAATGAAGTAAGTTCCACCTTATTACTAGTTTTGCGTTCAATATTTTTTTCTGAGCTGTTTTCCCCCTCTAAATTTTACTCTCTATGTTTCTTTTTACGCTCTAGTTGCTAGTAGGTAGTTATTGAAAAAGTATATGGGCAGGCAGTGTGTGTTGATTTTAGCAAATACCACGTACAGTGAAACCCGCTTATTTTAATTTATTGAAAAACATTAAAAATTAATAAATAAACATAAGTGGCAAACAATATCGTTTTGAATTTGGTACAAAGTGATATGTCCAACCTTGACTTTTTAAACAATTTAATTCTTGTAAAAATGACAGATCATTGCACTAAATATTTTTTTAATAAAGTTTTCCTTTACTTGTTTATGTGTTTAAATAATGCTACGATTTTGGTTTTAAACTATGTATACTTCATTAAATGTTGTTATTCAAGTAATTATGTAAGTTAACAAGAAGATGTAACTACATCAGTAATTATGTTCGCTTAAGTACCCGCATCGAGGTACTTAAGCTGACTGACATTTTTCGTGAGGTAGTTAAGCGGGGTTTACTGTATTTACTTATACGAGGTAGAAAAATGTGACTATTTTTATCCACAAAAATTCAGATTACCAAGTATGCAGAGTGTGGCATATCGAAATAAATGTTATACTGTTCTGTATTTTAACAAAATTGTACCAAAAATGTCGAAGTGAGAATGTGTTAGTGTGCCTAATTAATTTTGCATGCTGCCGCGTTCTCATCGTTACGCTCTTGCTTGTATACGTACACGCGATGTTTACGCTCTTTGAGCGTGTGCTCGTTCTCTGACCATGCCTGGTCATGAGTCAAGAATGATAGAATACAAGATTGCGCCAATGAGAGAGGATTTTTGAGCGTAATTTTTGCGTGACGTCATCTTGGTGCAATTGCGAGAGAGAAATGCCAAAACGCATATAAAAATATGTAAACAATGTAGAAAAATGTGTTTATTTTAATATTACATGGCCCAATTTTGCAGGAATCAATAAATATACAAAGATTGATTAATTAGGAACACGTAGCAATAATTTTGGACATGTAGCCCTTTAGATAAGTACGATTTTTAGCACATGAAAAAATTGATGTATTAACAGTGTTTGCAATTTCATGTAGACCAAAAGGAAGGCAGCAAAGTGAATTTTTCGACTTGCCATTATAAAAAGCCATGCAGAGTGCATATTTATATTTGCGGGCGGTAGCCAATCACCATAAACTCCACAGCTGTTGACTCCACAGCTTTAATTTGATGACTTTTGTACCATTTCCGAGAGGATGCATGAGTGTGGCTTTTTTGGAAGCAAATATTCTATGTCAGTAAAACATAATTTAAGCTGAACTTTTAAATGTAAAATAATTTGGGCACTGTTTTGTATTAGGTACGTAACAGCGCGGTAAGATGCCGCTTGAATTAGCGCCTGGCGACTTTATCCACTGGTGCATTACCTCATACCAGCACTAAAATAATCAGGTACTAACAAAAATAAGTAGGTAGTGAAGTGCATGCATCTATTTACTGTAGAAACTGCTTTTGTATGTATGCCATTGCCAGCAAACTAAACCAGCAACTGTCTACATTCACCATGGAAATATACCTACTACAATTCACCAAGGAAAGGCCAACATAGTTCCAGAAGCTCATAGCTCACACACATAGCACAAAGCTCGATTTGGTGTTTAATGCATGTCCTCCCCGACAGAACTGCTTCCACTTTTTCGCCAGGTTTGCGTCCGTAGGAAACGAAAAAAAAACTTATATAGCACGCTTTCCTTTTGTTTTCACTATTACACTTTGCCACTGCACACCTCATTTTGCTTTTTAATGTCTCAATAATTGTTTAAAACCACGCAGAAATATTAACGCACAAATATTAAAATTGTTATTTGGTTTTTTTCGTATGCTCACATTCAACAATTGCACCAAGATGACGTCACGCACACAGCTCATTCTGTCCAAATCACAAAGAGCGGATTAGTGGTACCGCGATTGGCGCAATCTCTATTTCTCTCAATCGTGGTCATGAGTGACTACTTCGGCTAGGCCAAGTGCGATAAAACGGCACTGAAAAAGGTTGAAGTGTTAGTCAGGAGAAAATTACGGTGCCGGTAAAGTCAAGTGAGCGCGAGTCTTAAAGTAATAAAAAAAAAAAATGGAATTATAAGTAAGTTTGATGCGCAACCACAATACAAGAAAAAAAGTAAATAAAGGCTGCGTTTCTTTATACATTCCGGATAATCCCATTTCACAGCCGGAATAAACAGAATGTGTTTGAAATATACGTTAACATATCATCAGGAACGTTCTAAAGAATAAGTAAACAAAAAAGTTTATTCCAAACGTTCAGAATGAATAAAGAAATACAGCCAAAATGTGAAAAACAAAAGTACACTTAGCGTTTATATGCATAGACGTATATGTATATACGAACATCTATGAACAACAAGAACAATGTATATTGATGTGTATATTCAGACAGATCAGAATACGCATATTAACGCTAAGAATAGTCCCCAAGATAACTGACTTAAAAATAAATTACTTAAAATCCCTTCGATATCTTTCAGGTTGCTCCACCCCTAAAAAAGTGTGTTAATAATGTTCACATAGTTAATTGCTAAGTATTTGATATGTATGTGTATATGAATGGAAAGGCCTGTTGATGTTGATGATGAGAACAAATAAAATTTAATTTGAAATAAAAGAAAGTTTTATAATTACTTATTTATTTTGATAAGAATTTTAAACATAAATGTCCGCAATTATATGAATTATAGTGTTGTTGTTTATTATAGTTATATTTAATGTTTTTTCCTAAATACTTTATTATTTGCTTAGGAGGCTGTAAGTTTTCAAAGCCATCGAGGTAATCAATCTCATTATCGTTTTTCCAGTAAGCTACCCAATGCGTTCCCGGACCCTTTGAACTATCCAAATTTATTATTTCACATTCTCTCTTAAATGGTTTACGGGGTAAAGTGTCACACATGAATACCCCTCTAAAATTTGGAATAAACTTCGAATACTTCTTTAAGTCTACATTAGTAAGAGGTCTTCTGGTTAGCTTCATTAAGAGTTTTTATGGTATGGTTTTAAATATAATCCGAATCCCCTTTTATAAGGCTTTAAAAACATTCCTTTTCCCATTGAAATATGTAGCTTCCATTGCATTTTAATGACGTTTCGCCTCCAATAACTGCTTCTTTCCAGTTTTTATAGTATTGATTGTTTTAATAATTCCTGCTGTACCGCCAGATAGACTTCCAAGTGCTCCTAATGCTACGAATAAAGGCGCTAATGGGAGAAATCCTCCAGATTTAGGTAATGGTATTACACTTGGTGCTTTAACTATAGTTTTTTTCCTCTAAAAATATGATTTACAGCCTTTCGTGAAATTTTTATTGCTTCTTTTAAGTTATCACTTTTCTTTAAATTTTGTTTAGCACTTTTTAAAGCATGTTTGAAGAGATGATAACCAGTCTTTCCTCCCACTTTCTTAGTTTTACTATAAATGTTCTCCATACCGAATTTCGTTTTTGTCTTCATTATATTTGTAACTAACCAAGCATTTGTTTTCTCATTAAGATTGCTATCCTTCGCTTTAACTTTTTCCCAAGCCTTCTCAATTAATTTTTTATCAGCAATATATCGGTTAATAAATCTTTGTTATATAAATATGATATATCATGTTCTCTACAAGCAGTGTCTAGTAGATTGATCCCTCGATCTCCTCTTACTTAAAGTTTCTGTAGTTTCGTTCCAGGTTCACAAAATTGATAACTAGGCAAAATAAGTTTAATAGGAAGCTTATTAATTATATTATTTATAAAACCTTTTCCAACGACTAAGGATTTATGAATAAACCTTTTTCCATAAATAATTCTCATATAAAATAATATTGTATTCAAATAAACGCTGAAGTTTTTTAAATAAATCTAAGGTTCTATATAACTTTGAACATCGAATACACAGGTTCGATCCCTGCTGAAGTCTAGAAAAAAAAGAAGTCTGATGAGGAGATGTGGTGATCTCCGAAATAGTGCTATAACTTCTACCGCTTAGACTTTGCTACTTTTTAAATTTTTCCTAACAAACAATCGTGGTACAAAGCTCAATAAAAATATTAAAAATAAAATGCTAACAAGCCACAATAACATTGACAAAATACATAGTTTAGGAAGAGCCTGCCTGAAACTATACAAAAAGCAAATGGATGTATGTAATTGACAACAACCCTGCAAAAATCACGACTACTCCATGCATGCGTGTAAAGAGTACTACCTAAGGAGTACTCCAAAATTAACCACAATTCATATAAAAAATATGGTCCAATTAACATTGCGATGTCCTAGGGCAGGACCATATACTCACACGCACAAAACTACTCCAACAAATTAACAAAGGCATTGTTGGTATATTTTTTCGTTTGTACACGCTTTTGTTCTTCACTTCTCAAATACTTTTTCGAAATTAATAAAAACCAAGACAAAAATTAAAAATTAGATGTTGCCTCTGACGGTATTCGAACCCGAACATGCTGGGAGCTAAGAACTAACAGAGACCATCTCTACACGTTCAGCTACAGCCAGACATGCAAATGTGCTTTCAAATGCTCAACCTCAATCACGTTTCGTTAAAACACGAGCAGTGATCTGATAACAAACAATGAGCTAGCGCAGAGACACTAGTTGGTCCGCTACAGCATGACAGAGGAACACATTTGTAAGTACTCCAATTTACCACAAATAGACTACATGATCCAACGATTTTTGCAGGGAACAACCACGCTGTCGAGTTTAAATAGCGGCAAATCAGCTGCACTTGATAGTAGTTGGTTGAATAAGGAAAATGAATTAGCAACAAGAGTTTACGGGATGTACATAGCTCAGTGGTTAGCGCTTCTGACTTTGAACATCGAATACGCAGGTTCGAACCCTGCTGATGTCTAGACAAAAAAAAAAAAAAAAAAATAA
>NW_023458702.1:46205-50064 GCF_013731165.1 Rhagoletis pomonella
GTGGTGATCTCCGAAATAGTGCTATAACTTCTACCGCTTAGACTTTGTTGCTTTTTCAATTTTTCCTAATAAACAATCGTGGTACAAAGCTCTATAAAAATATTAAAAATAAAAAGTTAACAAGCCACAATAACATTGACAAAACACATTGTTTAGGAAGAGCCTGCCTGAAACTATATAAAAAAGCAAATAAGCAAATGGATGTATAGAATTGACAACAACAACCACGCGCCAGCTTTAAATAGGGGAAAATCAGCTGCACTTGATAGTAGTTGGCTGAATAAGGAAAATGAATTAGCAACAAGAGTTTACGGGATGTTGATAGCTCAGTGGTTAACGCTTCTGACTTTGAACATCGAATGCGCAGGTTCGATCCCTGCTGAAGTCTAGAAAAAAAAAGAAGTCTGATGAGGAGATGTGGTAATCTCCGAAATAGTGCTATAACTTCTCCCGCTTAGACTTTGTTGCTTTTTCATTTTTTCATAATAAACAATCGTGGTTCAAAGCTCAATAAAAATATTAAAAACAAAAAGGTTAACAAGCCACAATAACATTGACAAAATACATAGTTTAGGAAGAGCCTGCCTGAAACTATACAAAAAAGCAAATAAGCAAATGGATGTATAGAATTGACAACAACAACCACGCTGTGGAGTTTAAATAGCGGCATATCAGCTGCACTTGATAGTAGTTGGTTGAATAAGGAAAATGAATTAGCAACAAGAGTTTACGGGATGTACATAGCTCAGTGGTTAACGCTTCTGACTTTGAACTTCGAATACGCAGGTTCGATCCCTGCTGAAGTCTAGGAAAAAAAAAGAAGTCTGATGAGGAGATGTGGCGATCTCCGAAATAGTCCTATAACTTCTACCGCTTAGACTTTATTGCTTTTTCAATTTTTCCTAATAAACAATCGTGGTACAAAGCTCAATATAAATATTAAAAACACAAGTATTTATATTTATATGTTTAATATAGAAATTCTTTAAATTTGGACAATTTAAATCATCTAAATTATATAAAATAATATCGTATCCGAATTAACGTTGAATCCATCTGATTTTCTCCAATCCTTTAGCATAGAATATATAATTTTTTCTTTTCATTAATGAATGGATATATTCAATAACAGCCATTAAAGTCGAATCACCATCTTCCCATTTTAATCCATGATGACTATGATATAACCAGTTATTAGTTGTTTTATCCCGTACCATCAACTTAGATTCTTCTAAAGGAGGTTGAATAAGAAAAGTTTTTATATATGATATATATGTTGATATGCTGACTTCTTTAGCAATAAATTTCCTATTAAAATAGAATCCCTGAACGTCTTTAACCAACGTATATTCCTCTATCATTATATAGATTGAGCTCTTTTTAAATTCGCCTACAAAATAGTCATGAATTTCTATAAAAGTTTATATTATTTTTTTTAGAGTCTAATCAAATCCTATTTAAATAATTGTGAACATAAGTATGTATTAGAACCACCAATTTTATTAACTAATCGATCATACTCCGCTGAGTAATGAAAACCAAATATCAAATTAATCTTTTTATACCAGAGCGCACTTGTGCACAAGGGTATATTAATTTTGTTCACATAGCGGTTGTTTGTAACAGCCAAAACGAATCGAGATAGATATAGTCAAATGTATACATAAATGATCAGGATGAAAAAAGAAATAGAATAAGCCATGTCGGTCTGTCCGTCCGTCCGTGTACACGATAACTCGAGCAAAAATTGAGATATCTCAACGAAATTTGGTACGTAGGTTTCCCTTAATCCAAGGTAGGTTGGTATTGAAAATGGAAAATGAATCGGACTGTAACCACGCCCACTTTCCATATAACGGAAATTTCCAGAAATACGAAAACTGCGATATTTTAGTAACTACTGAATATAATTCACTCAAAATTGATATTTGCAATAATTTTCAGACGAGAAATAAGAATATTATAAATTTTTGGAAAATGGGCATAGCCACGCCCACTTATGGTTACATGTGTATGTCTTGGTAACCACTGCTCCAATTTCTTCCAAACTTGGCACAGTTGTTGGTGTTGATACGGCATACTAAATGGTTTAAAATTTTAAAAATCGGACAATAACCACGCCCACATCCCATATAACGGTAATTTGCGGAAATACGAAAACTGAGATATTTTAGTAACTACTGAAGGTTATTCACTCAAAATTGATATTTACAACAATTTTTAGATCAAAAATAAGAATATTATACATTTTTGGAAAACGGGCGTAGCCACGCCTACTTATGGTTACATGTGTATATCTTGGTAACCGCTGCACCAATTTATTCCAAACTTGGCGCAGTTGTTGGCCTTGGTACAGCATACTAAATGGCCAAAAATTTAAAAAATCGGACAATAACCACGCCCACATCCCATATAACGGTAATTTAGAGAAATACAAAATCTTCGATAAATCAGTATATATTAAAGCTTATTTATTCAAAATTGATGCTTGAAACAATTCTTTACCAAAAAATACGTTTATGGTAAAATTTTGGAAAATGGGCGTGGCACCGCCCACTTATGATCACATATATGTATATCGGTAACCGTTCTACCAATTTGTACCAAACTCGGTGTGGTTATTGTGCTTGCCCCATATAAGCAAAATGTTGAAAATTATTGAAATCGGACTAAAATTACGGTCGCTTTTCATATAACATATAAATTTCAGAAATGCTTGGAACTTCAATATTTCGAAACTGAAGGACGCTAATTTACTCAAAAATTATACACCCCGGCTTACCATCTAGCGGTAGGTTTCGGAAAGGTGAAGAAACATATATTTAATACTTGCGCCGGGTATTTAATGTTCGGCTCCACTCGGACCTAGACTTTCTTACTTGTTGTATACTACATTTGTATTCTTTTTATGTCATATGAATACGGCAAATCCATATTATAGTATTAAAAGTTAAGAAATTTCCATAACCATAACATGTTTATAGCTTTTAATATCAATTAATGTGACATCTGAGTGTAGTGTGATGTCTCCTTACTTAAAATTTTCTCGAATGCAATCAGGCGATACACAAAACAAGAAATATTCAGTTTACGTTGAAGGAAATCACTATCATATGTACAGCGAATTCCTAGCATAATATTATCCTTATATTGAAGCTGAAAATGTCTATAAAAGGGTTGTGAGCTCTCAATTATTCCCGAAATATTTTTCTCTTTTTGTATTAGATCTTGTCTAAATTAGGGCTGCCAAACCGGGACACTTTAGGGGGGGCCTCTCGCTCCCTTCCCTTTCATTTCGACGTGCGAAAGGATATAAAATATAAAATTTTATTTTGACAGACAAAAACAAAAATATAAAAACATGAGATCATGAGATCATTACAACGTACGCCAACAAAACAAAACCACTTATCACAACTAAGGGTCTGATTATGCATACTTCGCATAACTTCGCACAACCATTTGTACCAGTGCAATAAAAATGTAACTTAGGAAAATGTGAAGCAAAATCTAAACTCAACAGATCGCTAAGTTTTTAAAAGTTCTGCTAATTTCTGGGTAATGGAATACATACAAATTAGATACAAAGTTCATACGAAATTACATTTTGAAGTTTATGCGAAGTTGTGCGAAGTTATGCGAAGTATGCAAAATCCGCCAATAAAGCACAGAGAATTTTTCACAATGCATGAACCTTTTTTTATTCTTCATAAAAATACAGTTTATACTAAATATATGAAAAATCATAAGAATAAAATTGTTAAAGTTTGTGCTAAATTCGGGAAAATTCAATAAATTTGCAAACAAGTTTACAACATTCTAATCAGACTTTTTATAAAAAATTTTAAAATGAAGTTTT
>NW_023458702.1:50164-55360 GCF_013731165.1 Rhagoletis pomonella
TTTGACAATAAATTGGCGGCGTGCGTGAATATTAGGTTAGCCTGTGATTCGGTGGTTAAATTTCATGCAGCACGAACCATGCTCGTTTGCTTGTCTTTTTGTACACTGTATAAAATGTGCCGTTTGGCATAATATAGCAAATAAAATAAATTTATTTTAATAAAATAACTTGTAGCCCATTCAATTTAAGTGCAATAAAGAGCAAGTTTGAAGCACCTGGGCCTTACCATTGAAGAAATAATTGCCAATAATTGTTGTTCAAGTTGTTGTTGTGTTTTTTCTAGTTTTTTCTATAATTTCATCAATATTTATTTCATGTTCGCAACACTTAATGCGAATTAAATTTTCCAAATGCTCATCACTTAATCTATTCCGTTGTTTGCTTTTAATAGACTTTAAAACGGAAAACGCTGTCTCACAGGTATAAGTTATTCCAAACATAGCGCAAAGTTTAGATATTTCATTTTTAACTTTTGGATATGTGTTGTTACCAACATTTTTCCAAAACTCAATACCTGTAGCAAACGGCAGCGTTAAATCGACCTGCATTTTAATTAATTCATCTCGAATTTCAGTCTTCTGCTCATTAACAACGCATGTTAAAGGTCTACTAAATAACTCTAGGTTAGGTTAGGTTAGGTTGAAGTGGCTGCTAGGCCCAGAGGGCGCCAGCACACTTAGGCCCGATCAGGGCCCATTGTGATACCACATGGATCCAAAAAAAAACCCCTACTCCTTAAACCAGTTTGTGGAGTCTGCAAACCTTAGCAACTGCCGTATTCCAAACTTAACAGTCGCGCTTAGATCGTCTAGAAGACCTATACCTAGGAATTTCTGTATTTTCCTGCCCAGTGCTGGGCAATCGCAGAGTAAGTGCCTTATTGATTCAGGCTCTTCTTCGTCGTGGCAGCTCCTGCAGTAGTCGTTGTGACTAACCCCGAGGCGTTCTGCGTGCCTTCCTATCAGAATATGTCCTGTGAGCAGACCAATGGCCAGTGACATATCGCCTTTATTGAGAGTGAGAATTTCTCTCGATCTCCGTACATCCCATTTTGGCCATGTAAGCTTCGTTGTATTACAGTTTTCAGTGCGCTCCCATCTGGAGGCCGCTTCTTCAAGGAAGTTCTCCCTTAGTAAGAGCTTGCAAGAAGCGAGTGGCATACCCACCCTCTTCCAGGCTGGTGAAAGTGGAGAGCAAGTACCCGCCCTTGCAAGCTCGTCTGCCTTCTCATTTCCTGGTATGTCACTGTGCCCCGGTACCCATACCAGGTGCAAAGCGAACTGCTCTGCCATCACGTTAAGTGATTTGCGGCAGTTGGCAACTGTTTCCGAATTTATAGTGACAGAGTCAAGCGCCATAAGGGCCGCCTGACTGTCTGAGTATATATATATTTCCGTAGTGGCGATAACAGCTAGTTTTAGGCTGTCAACGGCTTCTTGTATGGCTGCCAATTCGGCTTGAAAGACACTACAGTGGTCAGGTAGTCGGAATGATCTTTTTATTCCCAATTTCTCCGAGTAGACGCCTCCTCCTACCCTATCTTCTAGTTTGGAGCCGTCCGTGTAGAATCTTATGGCATCTCTAGACCCCGGAACTCCTTCGAGCCATGATTCCCTGCTAGGTAGCGTTACCCTATAACCTTTAGTGAAAGTGAGCCTTGGTACACAGTAGTCCTTTGTACTCGGTAGTTGTCGGTTTCTCAGAATTGTAGTGTGACCACAGCGAGCCGCTTTCCAGCTTTTAAGCCCCTGTAGTCTTAGGGCTGCAAACGCAGCGTATTGTCGTCCCATAATATCTATGGGTATGATGTTGAGGATCGTATTCATTGCCATAGTAGGTGTTGTGCGGAGAGCACCACTAATGCAGATCAGGGCCGTTCTCTCCACCTTTTGTAATTTAATAATGTTTACTTTCTTCTCCAGCACTGGCCACCATACCACTACCCCGTACAGAAGTATGGGCCTCACCACGACGGTGTATATCCAGTGCACTAGCTTCGGGGTTAAACCCCATTTTTGGCCGATTGCTCTCCTGCAGCTGTATAGGGCAACCGTGGCCTTCCGCACCCGCTCTTCGGTGTTTTGAATCCAGCTTAATTTTTTATCTAGGACTATCCCTAGGTATTTAGCGGATTCGCTTAATTTTAGTGTGGTCTGTGCCAGCCTTGGTGTTATCAATGGGGGGATTTTGTACCTTCTTGTGAACAGTACAAGTTCTGTCTTGCTTGGGTTTACCCCTAACCCGTTATTTTTTGTCCAACTCTCGACTTCCTTCAGTTTTACCTGCATAATGTCACATAGAGTCTGTGGAAATTTCCCACTTACTGTTAGTGCAAGATCATCCGCATACGCAATAACCTTACAGCCACCCCCCTCCATGCCACACAGCAGTGAGTTTACCGCTGCGACCCATAATAGAGGGGATAGGACTCCCCCTTGCGGGGTGCCCCTCTCTACGAACCTGGTCAACGATACCCCCGCCAGCTCCGCCCGGACCACCCTGCATCTCAGCATTTGGTTTACGAGCGCAACTAAGCGCGAGTCGATGCCCAGGCCCGCCAGTGCTGCCGTTATCGCGCCCGGCATGATGTTGTTAAAGGCGCCCTCTATATCCAGGAAGGCTGCTAGCGTATATTCTTTGATGTCTAATGATCTCTCTATATACGACACTATTTCATGTAGCGCCGTTTCTGTAGATCTACCTTTCGTATAAGCATGTTGTGTGGTAGAGAGTCTGTCACCAACCGACTCTCTGATACGGACCTCCACCAGTCTCTCCATAACCTTCAGTTGAAAAGACGACAAGGTGATGGGCCTGAAATCCTTTGGGTTATTGTGAGACACCTTCCCTGCCTTGGGGATGAACACCACTCTTGATTCCCTCCATTTTCTAGGTATATGGTTAAGAGCTAATACTCCCTTAATTATAGCGTGTAGCCACGCTGAGCTTAGCTGAAGTGTTTGCTGCAGCTGTATGGGGGCAATGCCATCCGGACCTGCTGATTTAAAGGGCTTAAATGTCCCAATAGACCAGATGACCTTTTCCCTAGTGAGGAAATCTCCAGTGACCGAAAGATCTCCAGTTAGATGTGGCTGTACCGGCATGCTATCCGTGGCACCCGGGAAGTGTGTGCAAAGAAGCAGATCCAGTGATTCCTCCTCGGTCTCTGTCCAGGAGCCGTCAGGTCTTTGCAAGCATCCTGGGGCTTTCTGGGCAGTACCTGAGAGTATCTTTCTGAGCCTGCCTGCTCTGAGATAGACTCCACCCCATTGCAGAAGTCTTTCCATGAGGTTCTTTTCGACCTTCTTAGGAGCTTCTTGTACTCCCGTAACGTTGTCTTGTAGGTCTCCCAATGTCCCTCACTACCAGACGCAGTAGCCTGATTGAAGGTTTTCCTGCAGTTCTTGCGTGAAATCCTGATTTCTTCATTCCACCAGGGTGGCTTTTTCCTACCCCGGTGCTGCTTTTTGGGGCATGCAATGTCTATTGCCTTACTGCAGGCCCCCGTAAAATGGTCGACAAGATATTCCAGCTCCTCTAGGTTTGCTGGAGTAGCCGGCTCTCTATCTTGTGGCAAAAGCCTATCCAGCTCTTTCCGATACCTATGCCAGTTGGCATTTCGCAAGTTTCTAGTAAGAGGAGCCTTGGGCGTTTCCCCTAATACCTCGAATTGGATATATCGATGGTCGGAAAAGGAGTGCTCCTCAAGCACCTTCCACTTCCCGACCAGACATTCCGCATTCTCAGAGGTAAGGGTAACGTCCAGAACTTCCCTTCGGGATTTTGTAATAAAAGTGGGATCATTCCCCCTATTTGCAATAACAAGCTTAGAGAACTAAGTATGAAATTAAAAAGTGACTCACCCCGTTCGTTATCATCGGAATAAATAACTCTAACAAACTTTTAATTTTTCCAAAATCTTTGAATCTGTTGTCAAAATTATTTATTAGAGATTCAAAAATAGTATAATGATTGGGTAATTTCATTTGGTTATTATATTTATTTATAATGTTTGCTACATTTGGCATATTTGTGAAAATATTATTTTTAAATAATTGCATTAAAATATTCAGGCCCCTATTATGAGTTGCATTCGATTTTCGACTGTGGTCGAAAGTGCTGAGCGAACGAATTTTCATTTGGTATTATGGCGCTCATTCGATGAAGAATAGCGCTATTGTGAATTTCGCTCGTTTAGGTTGTTCACAATAGTATATTTTTCACCGCTGAGAAGCTTTGTTTACAAATCGAGCAAACTAAATAGTGTGCTTATACATATTTATGCAAATTTGTTCTAATTAAAATGAAGTAAAAAAGAAAGCAATTTTATAAAAACGTGGTAAAATGAGTACAACGAGTTCTGGTTCAACGATTCGTCAAGGATGAGAGCTTAGTAAACTGGCCAGGAGTAGCAAATGCTCTCTTAAACATTTAAGTTTATTAGTCTTTCGAATATATTTTGATATAAAATATATTTAAGAAATTTGTCTACAGATTCATTAAAAAGTTCCGACCATCTAAAGAGGCGTTTGTGAGCCAAATCTATTTAAAATATTTTAAAACTATCAACAGCGCTACGATTTTGTTCTCAGAGATCGTGCCAACAGAGCATTGGGATTTTCTTTCACAAGTAAAACCAGCCTTTCGAGCTTGTGTTTAGTATTCACGATGTTAGAACTGCATGAAATTAATAAAAATTGTTTAAAATTAGTGTCTAGCCGCCAAAATGTAAGAAAACATATACAAAATCATACATTTTTCACAATTTTCTAACACTTCGTTACACCATCGAAAGCAAAATTCTGTTCGACAGAAAATTCGATACTCAACGAAAATTTCGACACGCCTGCATAGCTCATAATACGAATTTCACTTTCGATCTTCGATTTTCGATAACCAGCGAAGATCGAAAATCGAATGCAGCTCATAATAAGGGCCTCAGTTTTCTTCTAAAATCTTCGATTATGATAACCAAATCGAATATATTTTTATTTTTGCCTTGTAGTAGCAAATTTAATTTATTTAGGTGTTCACTAATATCGCAAAGAAAAGCCAAATCTAAAAGAAAATCTGGATTTTTTAAGTGATTTGCTAAATTCTGAGAACTATTATCTAGTTCCAAGAAGGAAATAACGTCTTCCCTTAACTCAAAGAGCCTCGCCATACTTCTACCACGACTAAGCCATCGTACTTCA
>NW_023458702.1:55460-57950 GCF_013731165.1 Rhagoletis pomonella
CAAAGAGCCTCGCCATACTTCTACCACGACTAAGCCATCGTACTTCAGTATAAAGATGTAAATCTCCATAGTCTGCTTCAACTTCCCGTAGGAAAGCGGTAAATTTTCTATGGGTTAGCGCATTATGTCCACCCCTAATTTTATTTATAATTTTGACCCCAATTGTCATTGCATTCATTATATTAAGCGATTTACCAAAAAGAGATTGATGATGGATTATGCAATGAAATGAAGGGACATCAATACCATTTTTCAAAAAATAACCAATTAATCCCTCATTTCTTCCGGTCATCACCTTTGCTCCATCAGTGCAAACTGAGCTAAGTTTGTTTTTGTTCAAAAGAGAAAAAACATTTTTGTTGACAACATCAAATAGTGTTTTCCCCTTCACGTTTCCATGCATTGGAATTAAAGATAAAACTTCTTCAAAAATTTGAAAATTTTCATCCAGTTTTAATGCATATTAGCAATTGACTTACATCATTTATGACTGTACTTTCGTCCAAACAAAGAGAAAAATATTTACACGCCATCGCCCTTTCTTTAGTTTTTAAGTAAATATTTTCGGCTATTTCCTCTGTTCTCCGAGCAATCGTGCGTTTGGACAACGGAATATCGTCAAACATTTTTGACATTTGCTCACCTTTATCCCCCAAGCATTGCAACACCTCTTTACTGAGGTCTTTAAAAAAAATTCCATCTTCAAATGGTCGTCCTCTCTTAGCCAATGCCAAAGAAACCACATACGAGGCTTTTTGGCATTGAAAAGAGGCGCACTCATTTACCCCCAATGAATCAGCGATCATTTGTTCGTAAAATGGTTTTTTTAAAGTAATTAATAATTTCATTCTATCCCCTCCTGTTAAGCAGTCATACGAAAGGTGATTTCCCTTATAATGACGCTCCAAAAAAAAAGGGGAAGAGCGCGTCGACGTATACTGGCAAACCAAGCATTGGGCCTTGCCAAAAAAATTTTCTTTCAAAAACTGCAATTCGTACTTTTCGTCAATCATTTTTCTCAATGTACAACGTGGCAAGTTAAGAGGCGAGCGCAAAACTGGCACCGAACAAAACTAACATCAGAATGAGTGCTTTCGTTGAAAATCTCGACAAAAGCAATTCGGTTTTGTTCGGCAAAATAATGTGTGTGCATATACGTGTGAAAAGCGTACAGTTGTGTTGTACGCGTGATATGAAATGCCCACCTCTGGTCTACATTCACCAAGGAAAGGCCAACATAGTTCCATGTAGAAGCTCATAGCTCGCACACATAGCACAAAGCTCGATTTGGTGTTTAATGCATCTCCTCGCCGGCAGAACTGCTTCCACTTTTTCGCCAGGTTTGCGTCCGTTGGAAACGAAGAAAAACTAATATCGCACTTTGCCACTGCACACTTCATTTTGCTTTGTAATGTCTCAATAATTGTTTAAAACCACGCAGAAATATTAACGCACAAATATTAAAATTGTTCTTTGTTTTTTTTCGTATGCTCACAATCAACAATTGCACAAAGATGACGTCGCGCACACAGCTGATTCTGTCAAAATAACAAAGAGCGGATTAGCGGTACCGCGATTGGCGCAATCTATATTTCTCTCAATCGTGCGTATGTATATTTTTATCTACTGCTTTATATGAACGAACAAAAAAGAATGTTTGTTGCCCCTTATCGGGAAACTTGGGTTTAGTTATTTGTACAATGTTTTTGGGTTGTTGTATCCAAACTCATCACCCTAAAAACTTTAACATACACGTGTAGTCAAAGGATTAAACTTTAATTTAGAACATAGGTTCCAAATTTCAGAGCTCCAGTTTATTATAGCGCTCTTACACGATATGTATTTTCGTATGTAAATGCTACTTTTCTGTAACGTTCCAATATATGGTACATACGAGTAGATACAAAAAAGTAGCATTTACATATGCACACATCGTGTAAGAGCGCTGTTACTAAATTCGGTTTGAACCATGCACTTTTTTTAGTAAATTTCGATGTGGGTTCTGCGTAAAGATACAGTGGATGGCGTAGTCGGAGTTATATGCACAATAACTTCCGCCCTCTTCTCCGGCAACACAGAAGAGAATTCTCATTAGTAAAGCTTATAATTCATAAGCGCGGCCGAAGGCAGAAGCGAGCGCAAGCAGGTGGTGGACAACAAAAACAAAATGCATATTTTCAATGGCTTTGAAGAAGCTGTTATTGCATTAACTGGATTGAGAACGAGTTCTTCAGGCATAGCAGTTCTGGCTTATGGTTCAACAATTCAACCAGAAGCTGATATAGATGCGCCCATAGTCACTATGCCCGACAGCTCCGCATATCTTTGTGAATCCATTGCCATAACGCGCTCTTACTCCGCTTAATTGCAAATGCATCAGAATACAGCACCCCAAGATGGTCGGTTCTACGTTACCGGATTGACTCGGAGCACCCACTCCGACCAAAGAGCCTCGCCATACTTCTACCACGACTAAGCCATCGTACTTCA
>NW_023458702.1:58050-69818 GCF_013731165.1 Rhagoletis pomonella
AAAGGGGTTATTAAAATTATATACCTAAATCTCCTAATTACGAAACTAGTATGGAAAATATGGAAATATGTATGTATCTATATATATATATATATAATATATATAATATAAAAAAAAGGAAAATCCTGGTCACCAAATTCACTTGGCCGCTCTGCTCCTGGCGGCGTTGGTGGCTGATGTCGACGCTGGCGATGTTCGGTGCCGCTGACGTCGTTGCGTTAAACCTCTGCTCCTGCTGGGAATGACGAGTTAACTTCGCTGATCGCTGGCTCCACTTAAGATCCACCTTTTGGCACTCCCACGCTCCGATGTTCCACTCTTCTGCACTCTCGTCTCTACGTATGTACTCACATTTGTCTTCATGCACATACATATGTATATGCGTAAGGAAATTTTCTCCTCAGTACATATACTATACGGGTATTTCTAGCCACAGCGTTCGTTGACCTACTTTCGACTATGTACATGAAACAGCTGATCGGCTGCTCTGGTTTTTATGGCTGTATGCCCTTAAATAGGGTTGGCACGTAATGGCTATGATCTTGGCCAGGAAGCGACGCTGGTAGCGATCTTACGACGCGGGCTTCCGGCCAACAGCTCACCTGGTGTTGTGTTTGTGCTAATGTTGTTGGTGTTCAATCAGATGCAAGTATATTGGACGTGTCGTGTGAGTTTTTGCGCTGACGTGAATGTTGTTTGTGCCCAATGGTATGAAAGTACCTTCGACGCGTTGTGTGTTTGTGCGTTGGCGTGCGTGCTTGGATAGAAGGGGGTATTTCTCAAGCACCCAAGCCCTTCTCGTCCTTTCGCCGATTCTCCGCTGGCGACCTGTAATACGCAATACAAGGAATATTTAGTGGTTTGACTAATATATATATTAATATAATAAATATTCACGGGCACCTACATGTTTATATTCACATTCGCGTTCACATGCATGCCTTAAGTATGTACGTACGTATGTATGTACGCATGCATGTTCGTACGTATGAGCTCGCGGATATCGCTTTAAATATCATATGTAAGCGGCCATGTCAATCCTAATGACTTACTTGCGATTCCAAAGAATTTCACGATGCCTGTTTTCCGGTAACCGTTTTGCTGGCGGTATCTCCTAGGACCGCTTGCTACGCTACAACCGTTTTTTTTTTTTTTTGTTTAATACTCGGCACTCGAAACTTACGCGCACTATTTGACCACTGATTATCTTAGCACCACTTTGAAATTAATCCCGTTGGCCTGTCTTGACGGCCTTTTATAAGGGATGACCAGGCTGAGCAAAACGGCTCATCCTACCCGCTCATCCACACTCAAAAGCTCTACTTTCGAAGGATCGCACATTCATACACACATACTCAAAACTACCTTACCGTTCGCCGGGTTAGCAGAGTTTCGCACCGCACTACATACGAATACTGGGATTTAGGTACGGGGAATGGTTTTGCTTTTACTTTTGGCAAACGCACATATATATACACACTAACTTTATGCCAAAGCAGGCGCTACAGTTCATACAGTTTTTCTTAAAGAATACATTATAGTTTATAAACAGATAATTAAAATTAAAGAATAATAAAATAAATAGTAAAACCTTGTCAATATGTGAGTGCCGTAAAGGTATTATATTTAAGAAAATCTCTTCTTATAACTAACGAAGACTTTGTTTCTATATGAAGCTGACTTTGACATTTTGTTTTAATAAAACTTAGTATCGAAAAGTTTCTTTAAAAATTTGCCTAGGCTATGTTATACTGGTTCGTTCAAACCATTTTTCAAAACTTACAAAGGTAAATACGAACAGGCGAACTGTGAATTTTCAGAGCTATATATTTTTGGTATTCATTACAAAATTTTACTAAAAAGTACTGCGTAGTAGGAAAGTATATTGTAAATGAAATTTTATCAAACAAGTACAATTGTACCAAAAATGCCAACACTGTTCTGTATACATACTTTTTTTTCTTTTTTACTTTTTTACTCTTATTTTATCTTTCAGCTTCGCTAAAAGCACTTCTACTAACGCTTGGCTTACCAAATTTACGCCAATTAATAAAATTTTGCGATTTAAATTCATTTTCAATAATGTAAATAACGATTCGTGTTGAATCCAAAATCGCCTCGTCTGAATAGGGATGGCAACTTTTTCACTTTCAACTTCTCATTCAACTACGTATTCAACTTTTGTTGCCTGTAAAATCGCCGCGTGCGAATGCCCTATTATAGGGCATTCGCATGCGGCGGTTTTACAGGCAACTTTTAGTTGAAAGCAAAAATCGCCTCGTCCGAACGGCCTTTCAACTAATCGCTTTCAACAAAGTTGGTCGCCAGCCAACTTTGAGCTCATTCAACTTTTTTTCCTTGCAACCCTGTGTTTGTTTACATTCTGTATCAGTGTTGGGAAATAAAATTGTTCCTTCAGTACGAAATCTATACAAAAAATGTACTTTTCGGCTATAAATTGTATATACTTTTTAATTCGCTCATATAATTTCTTAGTACATTCCCTTCAAGACCAATGATTTTATGGTATTCATGAGAAAGTTTTATTGTTTATGTGCATACGTTTACGTATTTGACACTTTTACAAATTGATTCCACGCGCACATGTACTGCATTTAACGCAAATATGTATGTACACATTTTCAGGTATACATCTTAACAAAAAGCATATTTAAGTTTTTATTAATGGATAAAAGAGACATTTTCCTTTGGATTCAGTACTAAAAATTGACATTTTAATAGCACTTCAAGTGCTTATCAAAACTTTACGACAAGATTTGACCATTTATCTTATTATTATTTAATTTTAATAATTTTTTTTAAATACTGTTTATATTTTAAGAAAAGCCATACAAATCCAAGGTTCAAACTTTGTGCAACATTAAAAAAAACCAACACACTTTCGTAAAAATTTCGAACTTTTCAATTCGATTTCCTAGATTTATTTTGAGTGTGCGGTTTTTTAGCCCATTAAATTTTAATATAACAAAGTTTTTTAAGATTTCTTTGATTAAGGTGTTGCTAATTTTCTGACAGCTGACATCGTCGACAAAAAAAATTGCCAAGTTCAACGGTAAGTCCCAGCTACTTTAAACTTGCACTTTATTATACTAAAATTGAATGGGCTAAAAACTAAAGAATATTAATAAAGCTCAAAATTTTTACGACAGTATGTTGTCTTTTGGATGTTTCGCAAAGATTTAATCTTGGCTTTATACAGTTTTTCTTAAAGAATACATTATATTTTATAAACAGATAATTAAAATTAAAGAATAATAAAATAAATAGTAAAATCTTGTCAATATGTGAGTGCCGTAAAGGTATTATATTTAAGAAAATCTCTTCTTATAACTAACGAAAACTTTGTTTCTATATGAAGCTGACTTCGACATTTTGTTTTAATAAAACTTAGTATCGAAAAGTTTCTTTAAAAATTTGCCTATGCTATATTATACTGGTTCGTTCAAGCCATTTTTCAAAACTTACAAAGGTAAATACGAACAGGCGAACAAAAGAGAATACAAAAAATTTCTTGCTGGGAATTTTCAGAGCTATATATTTTTAGTATTGATTACAAAATTGTACTAAAAAGTACTGCGTAGTAGGAAAGTATATTGTAAATGAAATTGTATCAAACAAGTACAATTGTACCAAAAATGCCAACACTGTTCTGTATACACACTTTTTTCTTTTTTACTTTTTTACTCTTATTTTATCTTTCAGCTTCGCTAAATATACTTCTACCAACGCTTGGCTTACCAAATTTACGCCAATTGATAAAATTTTGCGATTTAAATTCATTTTCAATAATGTAAATAACGACTCGTGTTGAATCGAAAATCGCCTCGTCTGAATAGGGATGGCAACTTTTTCACTTTCAACTTCTCATTCAACTTCGAATTCAACTTTTGTTGCCTGTAAAATCGCCTCGTGCGAATGCCCTATATGCACAACGAATACCCCTTCTGGTTTACTAGACGACTGATAAATAAGATTAAGCTTAAGGCAGCACATGTTCACTATAAGAAATATAAATCTAGTTTTACCTACAGAAGATTTTCTGCTCTACGGAGCGAATGCAAAACACTAAGCGCAACCTGTTACAGGAACTGTTGCTGGCATTGAAAGCAGTATCAGGACTAACGCAAACAAATTTTGGAATTATGTGAAGAATAAAAGGCGTAATGACATTAATATACCTTTTACCGTAACATGGGGGAGTCACACAGCTAGCAGTGGAGTTGAAGTAAGTAACCTCTTTGCGTCATTCTTTGAAAGCCCGAGGATTAGCCATGGGGAAGTAGACACTTTGAACGTACCGAAAGGTGATGTAGATCTAAGTAACATTGATGTCTGCTATGATGATGTTTATACACAACTTTTAAAGCTGAACGTCAAGGAGCTGGTCCAGATGGACTGCCGAATTTGTTTTTGAAAAATTGCGCTATCGGCCTCTGTGAACCAATCACACATATCTTTAGTAAATCCCTGCAAACTGGTGTGTTCCCCGCTGTATGGAAGATATCTTAGGCCCCTATTGCGAGTGTCGACTGGCAGTAGAATAGAAATTTGTCGATCGAGTCGATCATCTTTTATTTTGCTATTGTGTAACTTGATCGATAAAAATTTGTATTATTGTGAATGGTTGACAGAATTATAAACAGCTGTTTGTTTGTTTACATTTGTTTCTTGAGTGTTTTATTTACATAATTTTTAAAATAATTGCTTTTATTATAAAATTAAAAAAATGGACACAGTTGAAATATGGTTTAGTGAAGAGGAAGATGATGCGGAAGCTAATAGATTAGTAGAGTTAGCTAAATCAAGGAGGGAATTGCGAGATTCGTCGGATCCCTTGGACTTGGAAGGTGTATGTACATGTGTGAGTTTTATGAATAGAAGTTGCGTTCCCGATGCTTCACTGTTTTTAGGCTTTACATGATTTGCAGGAAAAGCTGTTTTCCGCATTAATAAACTTTATGGAAGTTTAAGAAATACGGTACGGTTAAGTTTTTTGTACAATGATGTTGGGTTTTTGTGTCCAAACGCGTGACCCGAGTTTAAAAACTTTAACATAACAACATAACAAGTGTATTGAAAGAATTCAACTTTAATTTAAAATAAAGATTTCAAATTTCCGAGCACTAGTCAATTAATAAATTATGCAGTTTTTTTGTATAAACTTTTGATGTTGGCTCTGCGCAAAAACACTGTGGATGGCGTAACCGGAGTTATATGCACAAGAAATATTGTATATGTATTTTTTCTAATAGAAGCGGAGCTTCCTACCCTACTCTTTCCGGAAATTCCTTTGCCCATGTCTTCACTCTTCTGCATCAGTACGAACAACCGCGCAAGTTACTTATAATTTTTGATCTGTAATTCAGACACATACATGCATATGTATATTTCACAATTTTTTACAACTTCCAGTTCAATTGACTTACTTTTTATCCATTATAGTACCACTTTCTTATGTAAATTTTATAAACGCAAACTCCAACGACTATAAAACAGCAATAGAAGGATGAGCGATTAAAAAGTATTCACAGTCGCTAATTGAGCGACTAAGCGACACTCGCAATAGCATCGATAATCGATAATCGCTTAATAGTCGTTTATCTACTGCCAATCGACATTCGCAATAGGGGTGTTATATTAGTCCCATCCACAAATCCGGACTGAAGTCAGAAGTATGTAATTACTGACCAATTTGTATCTAATCGTCGCTAGCTAAACTCTTGGAAAAAATGGTATTGCCCTGCATGTCCTTCGCATTCAAGAATATCATAACTACCAGGCAACACGGATTTACATGTGGTAGGTCGACATCCACTAATCTATATCAATACGTCACCTATATTTTGGATAAAATGAATGGCAATAAAGATGTACACGCAGTATATACAGACTTCAGTAAAGCTTTCGACATGGTGTACCACAACATACTACTTGATAAACTTGTTATGTATGGAGTAAAAGGGAATGTTTTAAAATGGTTTCGATCTTACCTGTGTGAAAGATATCTGCAATTCAGAGTGAATGGCTATATTTCTAGTAGTTTCGCTTCTACTTCTGGAGTTCCGCAAGGATCACATCTTGGACCAATTCTGTTTAATATCTTCATAAATGACATTGCTAATGAATTTAAGTCTGAATATCTGCTCTATGCAGATGATTTAAAGATATATAGAAAGATAACCAGTGATGAAGACGTTGTTATGCTGCAGCATGATGTTGATAAGATCTACGACTGGTGTACAATGAATAAACTCTATTTAAACAATAGCAAATGCGCTGTTATGTCCTACTCCCGTTCGCGTGAACCGCATACACCTGTATACTGGCTGAACGGTCAACAATTACAGGTGGTCACAACCATTAAGGACCTGGGTGTAATCGTTGACAGTGAACTAAGTTTCGCCAGCCATATAAACAACATAGCACATAAAAACGAGCACACAAAACCGAAATCCGTACACTCTCATCCGACTGTTTAATGCAATGGTAAAACCAATCATTGGGTACTGCTCTATAGTTTGGTACCCGTTCACAGACCAGCTTGTCAATAGACTGGAGGCTCCTCAGCACAAATTCTGCAAGTATTTGTCATACTTTTTAAGCTCTTCGGATGTAACCACGAACACCAATGAAGTCTACAAACATTTCGGAATCAGTAGCCTAATGAGCAGAAGGCAAGCTGCCGACCTGTCCTTCTTCTACAAAGTAATCAATGGTCACATTTGTTCACCTGGATTTCTTGAGCAATTTGGGTTCATTTGCCCCAACGTGGGCCTCAGAATCAACCGCCAACTCGAAACAACAAGGACTACAAAGAACTACATATTGCACGGGCCTAATAATAGAATCGCAAGACTTGTAAATGAACATTGCTCTACTTTAAATTTCTTCGGAGGAACTCATGCGCTTTTTATGAAAAACGTGAAGGATCAACTACTTCTTACTTGAAACATCACACACAGCTTTACGATAGTTCACTTGTTATAATAGTCTTTTTACATTGAATTGCGTCATTGTATTGTTTAATGTGTTAAATTATTACATTAGTACAAAGCCGATTGGCGTTAAACGTAAAGCATTAATAAATTAAATTAAAATAAACCTCAATCGTCTAATTCTTGGGGGAGTATATGTAGGGTATTTTACCTGTATGAAAACAAAAAAAAAATCGACCGTGTAAAGGCAGCTTAAATAACGTTCAAATTAATGATCACCTTTGAGATGGAAAATACCAATAACCATTTCATAATTTCGAAAATTATTCCATTTATATTTGTTCTTGCATTTTCCACATCACCTGTGAGGTATGCTTTTAAGCGCGTTACCGATTTTTTTTAAGGTGCTCGGTTCGCCAGGAGGCCTATTTTCAACTTTACAACTTAACTTAAAAAGAATAAAAACTAAAGCATGCAATATATAAAGAAAATTAAAAATTGTCTTACATCTAGTAAACATAAAAGTTGCACAAACTAAATTCATTATCCGTTATAAAATAAAATTAAATAACACAATTCAGTTGAAGTGTATACATATGTACAGGGTGTCCCAGAAGTAACCTGCCAAACTTGAGGAGAAGGTAGGCGGGGGGTGAGCCACCTGATAAACAAAAATTTTTCAGGTAAAAGTGTCACCGTTTTTGATATATTAAAATTTGTTTGAATTAAAAAAATCGTGCCTTTTCATGTATTTTCTTTAACTGCATCTACAAACAAGAATATACTTAGTAAATTTTTTATGAAAAATACTTCCAGATAGTTGCTTCTCCATATTCAAATGCAATGTGGTAAAAATATATTAAGGAACCATTATAAAATTAGGACTATTTTGAGATTTTTAACTTTTTGATATTTTTTCCCCCAACTTTGACTATCTCTTTACATTACATAAAAAAATTGCTCATTTAATAAATATTTCAGAAATGTGCCACTCTTACTATTTCGAATAGAAAAAAAAGTTATAGCCGCTTTTGTGGGTAAAGGACTGAGATACGCTAGAACGTATTTAATAGATTTAAATTTAAGTTGGTCTTGTTACCGACCAATGACATGCTAAATAGTGCAAAGGTACATTATTACTTGCTCCTGACATTATATTGTGTTACTTACCGGGATTCGGACTAGAGTCAATAACAAGGGCTATATCTATCAATATTTTTTGTGAAATAGAATATACATGAGTTGTTTGAAGAAAAATTTATTCATTTATTAATAAAATATGCTCAAATTGGCGACCTTCTACTCTAATACAAGCTCGGCACCTTTTAAGAAAATACGCTTTTAGAGATCCTAAACTCAATTGGGCTATCTCAGCAGCAGCTCCATTTATTTGTTCCCGAAAATGCTCTTCGTTTTGAATTATTTTTGAATAAATTTTGTCCTTAAGACAGCCCCAGTAGAAAAAATCGAATGGATTCCGGTCTGGCGATCGAGAGGGCCACGTGATTGGCCCGTATCGTCCAATCCATCGGCGAGGATTACTTTTGTCTAAATGAGCTCTTACCTCACGCCCGTAGTGAGCAGTGCATCCGTCATTTTGCTGCCATAGTCTTCGCCGCAGGTTTAAGGTTACATCTTCTAAAATAGTTGGAAGCCGTTCCTGAAGGAACTTTAAATAACTGTGGGAGTTGAGCGTTGGCGGCTGTTCCACAGGACCCAATATCTGACAATTACAAATACCGCACCATAAATTTATTTTGTACTGGTACTGCGAACGATCTTATCTCATTTCGTGAGGATTGTCTATCTGCCAACTGTGAAGGTTATGTAAATTAAAATAACCATCACGTTTGCATGATGATTCATCGCTCCAAATTATGTTATTAAAAAAGTTGGGGTCTGATTCATGCATTCGCAACATTTCACGGCAAAATCTAACCTTCGGCAGGTAATCTCTTTCTTGTAGAGCCTGAACACATTGAATGTGGTAAGGGTGGTATTATAAAGCTTTGTGAACTGTAGTTTTTGTTATTCCAGTCCGTCTTTCTATCATTCTCACTGAAGTCGATGGACCTAGTTCCACTTCCTCTAACACAACTTTAACATCTACCATTGCAGGACGTCCTGTCTCGCCGCCACGCCTTCCAGGTATGCGACCTTAAAAAAGTTAAAAATGATAGTTAAAAGAAGAATAGCTTCAAACAAGAAAGGTGTTAAAATTACTTACCTTCAGAAATTTCTCTATGGGTGCGGGGGAATACGTCACGACCCGGATGCCGACGATTTGGGTATCGCTCTGCATAGTCTTTGAGCAGCTCTGGCATTACAGCAAACTTCACCGTAAATTTGGTGAATATCCGCATATTCATGCGACGTATACTGCGTGTTCTCTGTCATAGTATTAATAACACAATGTTCGAAGGGTCCAATTTCACAAAATCCACTTTCATTATTTTCGGTAAGTAACACAAAATAATGTCAGGAAAAAGTAATAATGTGCCTTTGTACCATTTAGCATGTCATTGATCGGTAACAAGACCAACTTAAATTTAAATCTATTAAATACATTCTAGCTTGTCTCAGTCCTTTACCCACAAAAGCGGCTATATTTTTTTGTTTTCTATTCGAAATAGTAAGATCGGCACCTTTCTGAAATCTTTATTAAATGAGCAATTTTTTTATGCAATAAAGTTATAGCTCAGTACATTTTTTTTTTCACCAGAGATAGTCAAAGCTGGGGAAGAAAATATCAAAAAGTTAAAAATCGCAATATAGTCCTAATTTTATAATGGTTCCTTAATATATTTTAACTACATTGCATTTGAGTATGGAGAACTATCTGAAAGTATTTTACATAAAAAATTTACTAAGTATAGGCTTGTTTGTAGATGCAGTTAAAGAAAATACATGAAAAGGCACGATTTTTCTTTAATTCGAAAAATTAAAAAAATTTCAAAAACGGCGGTGCTTTTACCCGAAAAATTTTTGCCTTCTCAAGTTTGGCAGGTTACTTCTGGGACACCCTGTATGTACATATTTACAAAATGTGGTCTGTATGCACCCACAGTAAGTTCCCATAAAACCTAGTCTAAATTTAGAACTGAAAAAAACGAGCAAATGGGGTCGAACACTACTAGCTTTAAAAGCATAATTAGGAAAATGTTTGAAGAGCTGAATCTGTATTGCAATAATAAAAATAACAGTGCATAAATTGGAAAAATGGTTCTTGTTTTGCTTTATAATTTTTGGGAATATTGGTTTAGATGGAATTTTTTTATTCGTTTGGTTTTTCAGCTCATTAATGATGCACCCAGGGTTGCATTTACTGTCTATGAAAATATTTCATGAACCCTTCCAAAATTAGCTCCGAGCGACTAAAAGTTGGTTAAGCTTAAATGAAATAGTTTTTTATTAAATATTTATTCCTGGTATTTAGTAAAAAACATTCAGAACAATACTAATGTATGAAATGAAGTAAATAAAAATCTACGAATACATTTCTTGAATATTTTGTCACAGAGCCATTATTAAATACGGACATAACTTTGTCGGGCGTTGGTGCTGACGTATATAGAGTTAATGCGTTAGAGAGAGATAAGTATACAAGCTCAACGCGCTAATTTAGGTATACTTGTATGTATATACCTGTTACTCGTCTGGCATATACTCCAAATGCGAGAATAATGACAATTATAACTTATTTGGATTCATATTTTAGCTAAATATTATGTCGTCGCCTGGATAAAAGATTGTCACAAAGTACTTTCGGTAACTCACGATTGTAGTTTGGAATGCATTTTCTCAGAAACACGACTACAGATCTTCTCCAAAATGTCGGAGAATGCTATGTACTAGTTCACGAAATTCTTAAATTATCTTATTTTTTTTGTTTAGTGTCAACCATTTATGAGTTTAATAAAATTTTGTCATATACATTTGTCAAAAAATTTGCAGTCAGTTTTAATGATATACGCAAAAATGTGATAACAATTTTTTATAAATTAACGATACTTTTTACTAATCAGCCTAATTGTGAGTTTCCCACGAACAAAATTTCAACACAACAATTTTTTCATCCACCTGTAGTGAATACACGCAAACGAAAAGTGAAAGTGACCCGGTTCTAGAAAATGAAACTCATGATAAGGCTGAATATGTCGGAAACTAAAGAAGAACAGGTAACTCTATTTGAAAGATCTTGATTAGTTTAGTACGACAGCAATACTAACGCAATTTGTACCAAATAGCCGAAAACATTTTAGTCAATTACTTGGAAACTAAAGAATATATCCAAAAACCAGTTAACAAAAAATCGAAATATCTTACTTTAAAATATATAACTGCATATATAATTACAAATTGTCAAAATGACGCTTCCGGCAATTTTCCATACAAGCGACGATATTTGAATGTTACTCCCATAATTTCGAGCCTGTATGTAAATTTTCTGGAAAAAGTTAAAAAACATATTCATCTGCTGAAAAGATATTTTCGCAGATTCATAATTTATTTAAAGTAAATCTATCAGCCCTATCTCCAATTTCATGTGAATAAATCTCTCCAGTGCTTAAATAATTTTCACCACATTAAATAGCTGCGCAACACCCTAATTGCCGAAAAAGCGTTGCTTGCAACACTAGTCCTTTATGGGGACCAAATTTTGTGAAAAAAAAAACAGCTAAGTTTGTTTACTGGATATACTGAGGTGTTAACCGCTTGAAAAATTGTCGCTGAATGTAAGAAAACAGTATACTAATAAGAAATGAAGTTTACAAAAGAAAAGGGTACGTTCAGTGAGTGAGTGCGTTCACA
>NW_023458702.1:69828-76885 GCF_013731165.1 Rhagoletis pomonella
CCATTTTGAGCGAGAAATATTCTTCGTAAAGTGTCATTATGCGAATTGCGGAATTCTTTTCGTAGACACTGCTTAACTTTTCCATCATTTCTTTTGCGTGTTGCATGCCAATACAAGATTTGCACGCACTGTGTCTATTGATTGAATTATAGCGTTCATTGATTTTCCTTCATTTCGCTCATATTGCTCTTTCTCCAGGTCTGGAGCGTCTTGTGCTGGTACTTTTCCTTGTATATTGTCGGTTAGACCACGTGCGCTAATGTACGCGGTTATTTGAAATTTCCATAGCCTATAATTTGAACCATGTCCGACGAAGTTAGTTTCCTCTCTTTTCCCTGCAAAAGAATCCATTTTTAAATAAGAAATTCAAGGCAAAATATTTGAAATAAATATACGACCATATTTTCGTTTTTCTTGGAATCCACTGTTTCGTCTTGCTTTTCTTGTAATTCGATGACGGCGATCGAATATACTTTTAGTGTATACCGTACGATAACTGGACGTATCGGGTAACCGTGACTTGCGAATATTGCACACAATTGTGAAATACACCTGTTGTTTTACGGCGAAGATTTAAATTAATTTTCCACCACTATTGTTTTTTTTTTTGTTTTCAAAACTCTGTATACTCAGTCTAAATTTATTTCGATGCAAAAACTTTTCCATGTACGCTATGACGAGACGACTTGATGAAAACAAAGTTGTGCATACACCTAGTACGGCTCGACGACGTGATCTGATGTTAATTTATTCAATTGGAAGCTTCTTGGTCCATAACCTGTTGTAGATTATTGAGAATAGCGCAGATTAAGCCAATAGGTAAATGATATGCGAAATAAAATAGTAGACTTTTTATTTGAGAAAATATAGTTCGCTTTTATGGAACGTTTCTTTAATTGGTGTTAACCGCTTGAAAAATTGTCGCTGAATGTAAGAAAACAGTATACTAATAAGGTCGGTGTTATGCAGAAATTTTGTTTGGCAAACTGCGTGCAATTGTTGTTGCAGCAAACTCGGGGAGAGCGAGTTTGGCGACTCTCACAGCAAACTAATTTTGTTTGGTCAAACTCCAGCAAATTCGGTGTTGTCATATACAAAAATTTTAGACAATTGTTGCTACACACAAAAATTGCCGTGATACCGAAAACCAGAGAACTGAATTTATGCTGTAGGAGCTTCAAAGATTAGGGCACAGTTAATTGCCTATACGATATCATAAAAAATATATTAATTGTGTGCGTTATGTACATCTGAAATTCTCATTTCGTGTTGGCAATAGGCATGAAAACCATAATGAACGTGCAACCCTGTGCCAAACTCGACATAACCACCTCCGAGCAAACTAAGCAGCCGCCATACTGGAGCTGGCAACGCTGCACATGTTTCCGCAAGGGTTGCGCACGTGGATTACGCAACGAATTACGAAAATTCGGGTTCTAGAATAAGCGTGTTAATAAAACCCAATGGACTCTTCGTCCAACAATGTTATACTAAGCTCCGAAAAGCTACACTGACGTATAAGCGCGTAAGTGGTGTCGATTCGTGTAATTTACAAAATTTAAACCGCTTACTAGTAAACAATACCGGTTGTCTGTAGTTAAGTGGTATTTATTTTGAAACGAAATAACAAAAAGTATTCTCAAACAAATCGGTTGTGTATTTTCTCTTCTAAGCTGTCTAAATGCAGTGTTCTACTGCAAATCTCTCTTACACGAATGCATAATAAAAATAAAGATTATTATACGTATTCTAAGTTAAGAGACTTAAAATATTTTGTATCAAGAACATTTCATTGTCCTAAGTGGTCTAAGTAATAATGCAATACGGAGAGTTACTGAGAGAAGTATTGGTTTAATTTTTTTCTCGATATTCAAAACCCTTTCCATTATAAATCTTTTTCGCTAATTTTTATTAAAAGTATGGCTCATTCTATGTATAACAAAAACCATATAAATCAATGTTCCAAACTTTTTACAAAATTCGCAAAAATTCAGCGAATTAAAAAAATGGCCATTAAACATCTAACATTTTAATCAGATGGAAGAAAACGAGCGACACCATGAGCGAAAAGAATTGTTGTAACCCAACGGTAAGTCATAGCCATTTAACACTTGCACTTTATTACATTGAAATTGAATGGGCTACAAAACTGCATACTCAAAGATATTCAAAAAAGATTAAAAAGTTTAAAACTTTGATAGCCATTTCTTTCTTGTTATTGAATGAGCTATATTTTAAATAAAAATTTACGCAAAAGATTGGAATGGAAGACATCAAATATCACATAGAGTGCTCACGAACTTCCCTCTATCAATAATCACAATGTCATCCGCATAGCCTTGACAGCTGATGCCATTATCAGTGAAAATCCGTAGAAGTTCGTCCATTCTTAGAATTTTTCTTAAAATCCGTTGTTGCAAAATTTTGTTGAATTTTTCAAATTTTTTTACGAAGTTTAAAATCTGTACCTATATGGTTTTTGTTAGATACTGAGATGGATTTTAGTAAAAAAATAATAAACATTAAACAAACAAAAGAAAAATAGCCAAAATTTGTCAAATTGTCGTTAACATACATCAGTAAATAAAGTTTAGGTACAGCGAGTTTTTTGCAATACGGGCAACTATTTTTTAAATATTTTACTTTTCGCCAATTTTTTTATAAACATATGGTTAATTCTACAACAAAAACTAAAAAAAATCAAGTTCCAAACCATGTGTGAAATTTCTACAATTTTTCATTAAAGTTTTGCACTTTTTAATAACAATGTTTAGAAAAAATGTCACTAATTTTCTCCATAAAATAATGTTAGATCATTTTGTATATGGAGAAAGTGAGCGAAACCTCAAAATAAATTTGCCAAAAATCAATAGTAAGTCCAAGCTTCCGACGACTTGCACTTTATTGTACTAAGATTCAATAGGCTAAAAACTGCATACTCAAATTTTTTCTAAAGAGTATAATAAAAAAGTGCAATATTTTAGTGAAAATTTGCAGAATTTTCTTTAATTTTTTCACTAGGTTTTGAACTCTGATTATTGAGGTTTTTGTTGTACAATTAACTATATTTTTATAAAAAATTATCGAAACCTACCTAAACTTTGTTGTTTGACTGTATGTGAAATTCAAAAATAAAAAAATAAACTAAAATGAAGTTGGTTTGCAATCACCAAAATCATTTATTTTAGACGTCATAGCTCGTTAACAACGGTGTATCATAATACCGCAGAGATGAATTGAAGCTAGTGCACGGTATAAGCCAACAAAGCGGATTGCCTCGTCCGAACACTTCAGCAAATAAATGAATTTTCCGCCGGTTTGGACGTAGGGCGCTTTTACCTTTCATTTGTACCACTTCTACTGCCGTTTCATCGTGCAGTATAGCGTGCATCTGATCGACCATTATAGCCAAGACGAAAAGACCAAATAGAGCAGATTCCAAAAGCAGAATAATACTGTGAAGCCTGCAAATATATATTTACATAAATATATAAATGTTTTTATTTGTTAACTTAATATATTTAAGTATACTTTTACATTCTTGTTTGCGTTTCCAGAGTAGATACATTGCAAATCGAGCAAGGATATATAAAACTGTAGGCCACCATTGAAACAGAATAAATGCAGAGTATGCCGACATAGAAAAGAAATTGAAGAAAAAATTTCTGATTTCTCTCGCCTACACAGTTATTAATCCAGGGACAATGATGGTCCATACGTCGTATGCAGCGCTTGCAAATGCGACAGTGGTGAGCGCGTGGTGGACGATAGGTCTCACAACGTGTACAAACAGTCCTAAAATGTTACATATATGTATATATGTACACATGTATGTAATATATATATCGCACGTCTAATAATGTAGATAATTACTTCTAAATGTAATTTTGTGTGAAAACGCAAAGTATAATCAATTCCCTGCAAACATATTCTGAGCGCTCCGAATATATGAGTCTGAAATGAGTCCTACAGTTTCAATACAAAAATTTGCCTCATAGATGAACCATTTAAGGCGGATTTTTAGGGTATGTACAATGGATATAAAAAAGAGAAATTCTATTTTATAAAAATATGGTATAATCTTGTGAAATATCCATACATATGTATGCACATTAGGGTGGTCCAAAATTAGTAAAGTTTGTATTTTCTGGGCAGACCTATAAAATATAGTTATGTACTATAAAAAAGGGTTAAATAAATAATTGGGTATTATTATTGGGAATATCCTGAAGAAAAACAGAGTTTTCGGATCGAAAAATATTGACTTTGAAGAACTTTATACCATTTCTACGAAAAGTGTTTTTTCTCATATAAAATACATGGAAAACTTTGCTTTGAGCGACCTCTAAATATTTTTTGATTTCGGCCGCTGTGGTGTAGTGGTAAGCAGTGCGCGCTTCCACTCCGCAGCACCTGGGTTCAAACCCTGGTCAAAGCAACATCGCAAAAAAATATAGAAAAGAGGTTTTTTCTTAACAGCGGTCGTCCCTCGGCAGGCAATGGCAAACCTCAGAGTGTTTTTCTGCCATGAAAAACAGCTTCTCATAAAAATACAATAGCCGTTCGGAGTCGGCGTAAAACTGTAGGTCCCTCCGCTTTGTGTGACAACATCAAGGCGCACGCCACAATTCGGAGGAGAAGCTCGGCCAAACACTAACGTATGTGTAAAGCGCCAATCTATTATTATTAATATTAAAATTAAAAAAAGGGGTATTTTTTTCGGTATAGAACAATCCTAGGGGGCGAGAGCATTAAAATTCCGAGTTTACTTTTTCACATGTATTTTTGGACCACCCTAATGTGCACATATGTACGTATATGGGCAAATCTAAAAAAACAGGTAACCTTTGTGTTATTTAGCTTTATTTTCATTGTTGTAAACTGTATAAAGCTGGTCGCTTGTGGATATAATTCATAGTCATGTGCAAAAATTTAGTAAAATAGCTTCAAAACTGAGGTGGAGAAGCCAATCTGGTAAAATCAATCAAAATTTTTTCTCAAATTTACAACTTGCACAGCGTAATTTGAACCCAACTTATTCTTTTGTTTTCTATTTCAGCGATCTAAATGGTTATTCCTTGTCTAACTTTTGAAGCACTTGATGAAAATGAATTACAATTACATTTATCGTTTTATTAAGAGATTACGAATAGAATCATATACAAAACATAGGTGTGCCCACAAAATAAAAAATTAGACTTTTTTAAAGTGTACCTATTTTTTAGATTTGAAAAGAAGATATGTAGTTTCAATACATGATTCAATGAGGCGTATTCTGGTTTTCGTACGAATCGAAAACTTGAAATTTTTCTATAGGAAATAGGAAAATTTCAAGTTTTGACACTCCCTTAACTCCCTTACAAAAGCTTTGCACACACACACGAACCCGCACACAGTGCCTTGCTAAGGGGGCCGATTTTGTCTGTTTTTTTTTACGGTGACCATGCCGTTGATGACAAAGACTGCTTTGTCGGCAATTAGGCATTGGGTGGTCTTAGCATTGAAAGTGAAATGGTTTAAGTGGTAATGAACTGAAGTGACAAAGAATGCCATCAAGGTCTTTTGATAATGATATTTGATATTTATTTGTGCGAGTTGAATTGTGAAATGATTTGGGTTAGTTTGCTTCGACTTGTTTGTTCTTTAAAAGTCACACTGCATACTTACTACACACTACACCCGTTCGGGGCGGTTCATCCATCAACGTTGTCGTCTATTTCAGCTAGGGGGAGGCCCAGGAAGTGTACTACTTCCAGAGGGGCTGTCCATATGGACAGGGGCGTTAGCTGAGTGGGATTCTCAGGGCATGTGAAGAGGTGCCGGGAGTCATGTGGCGACTCTCCACATGCCGGGCATTGGTTGGGCACATCCTCGTTGATTCTGCTCAGGTAGCTGTTGAGCCTGCTGCAATAGCCAGAGCGAAGTTGGGCTATCCTGTCGCAGTTCGTAATGCCGTGTTTTGGCAGGTCTGCAGCTTCATCCACTGCGTCCTGCTAGTCCCCGGCGACCAAACTCCGAGGATTTTCGGGTTATTCACCGTCGGTATTGTTACGCCATCGACGTGAATACCCAGTGGCACTCTGACCTTCTTCGTCCAGGTGGTGAAAAGGGTGGCCGAGGATTTCGCAGGGGATAGGGCAAGGCTCCTTGCAGTGAAGAAGCGAGAAAGTTCGGAGAGGTAACCGTTTACTTTTGAGCACAAGTCATCAATTCCATTCCCAGACGCCATGATCGAACAATCGTCAGCATACGAGACTATATTAACACCCTCTGGTGGCTGAGGAAGCTTTGATATGTAATAATTAAACAGTAGCGGGGACAGGACACCTCCCTGTGGTACCCCCTGTTTAATTTTACGTGGCTTGCCAGTTTTGTCTCTGAAGATCACTGACGAGTGTCGACCACTCAGGTAATTCGCCGACCACCGTTTGAGTCCCTGTGGGAGTGAGGAGACCTCTATATCTTCTAGTAGCGTTGAACGACTGACAGTGTCGAACGCCTTGGACAGGTCCAACGCTACTAGAATTGTTTTCTCACAGGGGCGGTTTCGGTTTAGGCCACGAGTTATCTGAGTGTTTATGGCGTTAAGTGCTATTGTTGTACTATGCACTTTACGGAACCCATGTTGATGCTTCGCTGGGGTCAGGTGGTTCCTGAAGTACGGGAGCAGCAGGGCCTCGAGTGTCTTCGCTACCGGGGAAAGGAGAGTTATCGGGCGATAAGACTCTCCTTTGTTGGCTGGTTTTTCCGGTTTAAGCAGTGGGACCACTCTCCCCATTTTCCAAATGTCTGGAATGAGTAGAGTGGTCATAGACAGGTTGAGGACCTCCGTTAGGTACGCTACTCCCGCAGGACCCAAATTTTTCAGCACCAACATGCATATTCCGCCGGGTCCAATGGCTTTGGAGGCTTTCGCCTTCCCGATGGCTACCCTTACCTCACCGCTGGTGAAAACAAGAGGCGCACTAGGTTTTCGCATTTTGTGCAGCCTTCTGGTCACTCGACGTTTGGCTTTATCCACCGGAGGATGCAGAATGAACTGCCGGCTAAAATAGCT
>NW_023458702.1:76985-77480 GCF_013731165.1 Rhagoletis pomonella
CCAGATTTTTGGGACTTATTTCGGATTTATGGGGTTTTCGGGATTCTCGGGAATAATTTCGGGACTGTTGGGACTTTCGGGACTATTTAGGGATTTTTGGGGCTCCCGGGATTATTTCGGGATTATCGGGAGTCATTTAGGTATTTTTGGGGCTTTCGAGACTATTTGCAAATTGTTGGGACTTATTTAGGATTTTTGGAACTTTCGGGTCTATTTCGAGATGGTCGGGAGTAATTTCGGGACTTTCGGGGCAGTTTCCTGATTTTTGGGATTTTGGACTACTTCGGGATTCTCAGGAATAATTTCGTTGTTTGTTTTGGATTTTTGGGACTTTCGGGATCCTTTCGGGATTTTTGGGACTAATTTAGGAACTATGGGACTTTCGGAACTATTTCAGGATTTTTGGGACTTTCGGGACTGTTTCGTAATTCTCGGAACTGATTTCGGTATATTTGGGACTAATTTTGGGATTTTTGGGGCTTTCGGGAGTATATC
>NW_023458702.1:77580-78173 GCF_013731165.1 Rhagoletis pomonella
TCTTTTTTGGATTTTTGAGACTTTCGGAACCATTTCAGGGTTTTCAGGAGTATTTCGAAATTTTTGGAACTAATTTCGGATTTTTGGGACTTTCGGGACTATTTCTCCATTCTTGGGACTAATTTAGGAATTTTGGTATTTTGAGAACTAATTCGGGATTTTTGGGACCTATTTTCGGATTTTTGGGACTTTCGGGGCTATTTAGGGATTTTTGGGACTCTCGGAACTATTTCGGCATTAAAGGGAGTAATTTGGGTATTTTTGGGACTTTCGAGACTATTGCCAGATTTTTGGAACTTTCGGGTCTATTTCGATATTATCGGGAGTAATTTCGGTATTTTTTGGACTTTTGGGTGTATTTTGGAATTATTGGCACTTTCGGGCCCATTTCGGGATTCTCGGAACTGATTTCGGGACTTTTGGGATTTTCAGGAGTTGTTCGGGATTTTCGGGACTATCGGGAATAATTTAGGTATTTTTGGGACCTTCGGGACTATTTACAGAATTTTGGGACTTACTTCGGATATTTTGAACTTTTGGGATTATCGGGAGTAATTTAGGTGTTTTTGGGACTTTCGGGACTATTTCCAGAA
>NW_023458702.1:78273-79374 GCF_013731165.1 Rhagoletis pomonella
GACTTTCGGGACTATTTACAGAATTTTGGGACTTACTTCGGATCTTTTGAACTTTTGGGATTATCGGGAGTAATTTAGGTATTTTTGGGACTTTCGGGACTATTTCCAGAATTTTGGGACTAATTTAGGATTTTTGGAACTTTCGGGTCTATTTCGAAATTATCTTGAGTAATTTCGGGCCTTTCGAGTCTATTTCCAGATTTTTGGGACTTTCGGTAGAAATTTAGGTATTTTTGGCACTTTCGGGACTATTTACAGAATTTTGGGACTTATTTCGGATTTTTGGAACATTCGGGTCTATTTCGGGATTGTCGGGAGGAATTTCGGAATTTTTGGGACTTTCGGGAGTATTTAGAAATTTTTGGGACTAATTTAGGAACTTTGGGACTTTCGGAACTATTTCAGGATTTTTGGTATTTTCGGGACTATTTCGTAATTTGCGGAACTGATTTTGCGATTTTTGGGATTGGTTTCGGGACTTTTGGGGCTTCCGGAGTATATCGATTTTTTTGGGACTTTTGGAATTTTGAGACTTTCGGGACCATTTCGGGGTTTTCAGGAGTTTTTCGGGATTTTTGGGACTTTTGGGACTATTCCTCCATTTTTGGGAATAATTTACGAATTTTGGGACTTATTTCGGATTTTCGCCTTGGTCGGCTAGCCCCTGCGGAGACCCCGCAAGCGTGCAGCTTCTATGGTGTTTGTCCATAGCCACAGTGGCGTTAGCCGAGTTGGTTTTAGGGTTATGTGAAGAGATGTCTCCGCAAGCCGGGCACTTGTTGGGACAATGCATCTAATCTGCTCAGGTACGAGTTTAGCCTGTTGCCATGGATCAGTGATGGGCACACCCAAATACTTAGTATTTTGAGATGACTAAATATTCAAGTAAAAAGAACTTAGATATTTAGGAGCTGCTAAATACCCAAGTACTATTTACTTAGGTTTTTAGGAGCTGCTAAATACCCAAGTATACAATACTTAGGTATTTAGGTGGTGCTAAATACTCAAGTAAAAAGTATTTAGGTATTTAGGAGCTATTAGATATTAAAGTAAGAAAAACTTGAGTATTTAGGAGCTGCTAGATACCAAAGTACAAAAAAC
>NW_023458702.1:79474-83190 GCF_013731165.1 Rhagoletis pomonella
ATTGGTCTTGAAGGGAATGTACTAAGAAAATATATGAGCGAATTAAAAAGTGTATACAATTTATAGCCGAAAAGTACATTTTTTGTATAGATTTCGTACTGAAGGAACAATTTAATTTCCCAACACTGATACAGAATGTAAACAAACACAGGGTTGCAAGGAAAAAAAGTTGAACGAGCTCAAAGTTGGCTGGCGACCAACTTTGTTGAAAGCGATTAGTTGAAAGGCCGTTCGGACGAGGCGATTTTTGCTTTCAACTAAAAGTTGCCTGAAAAATCGCCTCGTGCGAAAGCCCTATTATTAAAAATCGGAACAAACCGGGCGATAACATCAAAAACTATTTGATAAAACAGGTTTACCTTTTCATCGAGTGTATTTAGCTTTTAAAGGTTGATCCAATTGGTGTTTAAGAAAAGTCGACCACAGTATATACAGTAATAAACCTTTTCGCAGTTTTTCACCAATTGGTCCCCAAGGAGTATTTTTGGGTTGCGTGCAGCGTTTTCGTTTTTCGCGCACGGCAACACTAACTGGGGAATTTCGCCTCATGATTAGAAAAAGATTTTTCAAAGATAAAATGTATGTAATTATGTGTTATTTATGAAAAAAATGTAGGTGAAGTATAATATTAATGCTTAATTAAGAATAATGTCAATAGTTAAGTTCATAATTAACGTTTGTGTTTCTATAAACTGTAAAACTCAAATAGTAGTTATAGCACTGAATGGAGTTCTCTCAAATGTAGATTTCAAATTTAAAAAATATTCATTGTAAAATTATATTTTTAGGAAAACCCGCAAATTTTGTGTTATTTTGTGAATTTATCAAGTAAAATTCTAAAATTCCGAATATATTTAAGTCTTTATTAAAAAAAAAATAGTTTTGTATAGTTATAGAGACTCCAATTCCTGCCAGCGCATCCGCCCAGACAGCTCATTAAGCGCACCCAAGTTTGAGTGACCACACATAAAATAGTAATTGCTACCGTATAAATCCAGGGCATGCGTTTGCCATGTCCATTACCCGGAGCTGCTCCAACATGATTAGTAGATTTAAATGAGTTGTTGTTGTTGTTGTAGCAGCATACAAGTTCCCCAAAGAGTTTTTGGGGAGTGTTGCTGGAGTGACAGTCCTTGGCCAAATATAAATCTGGGTCGTTCCGGTTACGTGGACCCGACTGTCGTGGGAACGATTTAAATGAGTCTCACATGCCACTGCATCTGGCTACAAGCAGGATATGAAATTCACTACGCGTCAGAGAATGTGCATTTGGTTAATGTACTCGCGTTTTCAGTATTTAACAATTCATTATCATTTACGGTGTAATATAACCAGTTAAACACTGAACTCTGATGATCTGTATTAGTATCTATATTAATTGGGAATAATTTGCAATTCTTTGCACTTCCGTAATTAACTTCGGTCACTATTATACAGTCATGTCTTGTGCCACTCTGCCATAGCACGGTTGTTGCTCCCTTTCATACCACAGTAATTTTGTATACAACTCTGAATCAACAAATTTCATGCTCCTTTTCCTTATCAGCCCTGATCAGATTTTACGCCTGAGGAGTACTCAAAAAGGTTTATTACTGTATATGCTGTGGAGTCGATTGAGTGCGATATAGTCAGCTTTTTTAAAACAGTATACAGGGGGAGAGTTTACCTTGACACTGGAGCTAAAGTGGATATTAACATTTAAGACGGGGTGATACAGATCTTCGGCGACAACAGGAATCGTCTTTTCAACCACAGCTTCGATATTACTGAAACATAGATCCAAAAGTTGACCATATGCACGACTAAAGCTATTCATAGTCGCCTTAGTTTCGACTTTTCTGGCTAAGTACCAACTTAAAATTTAGTTTCGGCTGCAGCTGCAACTAAGTCGTAACTAGGAAGAAGTATTTTATCAAATCAAGGGAAAACAGGCGAAATATGTAAAAATTAAGTTGGTAGAGGGTGATTTTGATAATATTGAATAATCTGCAATTAAAATTTACAAAGATCGATCCATTTTAATCGGAAGATGAAATTAAATGCGTATTACAATTCGAATAAAGCTACGTCACAATTTTATAATTGGAATAATTTAGATAAATTCTTAAATAATAAGTCAGTTTCACGCTAGTTCTTTTAAAGTAAATTTGTCCATAACATTTAGATATCTACTATGTTTCACAGCATGCTTTCGATAAACATCGACTTCATATCACTGCGGTCGTTCTGGCTATTTCACACAATTAACAAGAAAATTATACCTTATTCTTTTGCATAATCATGCAATGATGATCAAACTTGATATTATTTAATAAAAATGTAATTTTTCCAAAATATCGTAAAGAAAAATCGATACATTTTCACACTCGTTTTGCTATATCGTAAACTAAGTCGAAACTACTTAGCAGAAGTCTGAAATGCGACTATGAATAGAGGTAAATTTTAAGTTGGTACTTAAATTTAAGTTGCAACTTTGTTAGTTTCGACTTAGTTGCTGGACTATGAATACGCGCCTTAGTATTTTGAGATGACTAAATATTCAAGTAAAAAGAACTTAGGTATTTAGGAGCTGCTAAATACCCAAGTACTATTTACTTAGGTATTTAGGAGCTGCTAAATACCCAAGTAAACATTACTTAGGTATTTAGGTGGTGCTAAATACTCAAGTAAAAAGTATTTAGGTATTTAGGAGCTATTAGATATTAAAGTAAGAAAAACTTGACTATTTAGGAGCTGTTAGATACCAAAGTACAAAAAACGAAAGTATTTAGCAGGCGCTAAATACTCTGGTCCAAAGTACTCAGGTATCTTGGGGATGCAAAGTACTTTCACTAAAGTACCACTTTATTTAGTCTATGGCTAAATACTTTCAAACTAAATACTGTATAATTTAGGAGAAATTTAGAGAATTAACACCTCACCTTACACTCACCTCAACTTACTTTACCACAACTCACTTCACCTCTCCTCAAATCAACTCACCACATACAAACTCACCACACCTCACCTAAACTCACCACACCTACTGGTACACCAAAATCCGCCAAATCTTAACTCACCACAGTTGAACTCATCACACCCGTTCTCACCACACCTCACCTAAACTCACCACACCTCAATTTGGGAACTGTTTCTGGATTTGAGAGATTCGTCAGACTAAATCAGGATTCTTCAAGACTATTTCGGGGTTTTCGGGACTATTTTGGGATTTTCGAAGCTATTTCGTAATTCTATAGGGATTCCCGGAAACTTTGAGATTTTCGTGATTCTCGGAACTAATATCGGGATTTTCGAAACGACTTTCAAAATATTTAGGGATTTTTGGAACTAGTTTCGGGATTTTTAGGACTGTCGAGATTCTCGAAGTTAATAGCGGGACTTTCGGGAATATTTCGGTATTCTCGGGATTTTTGGGACTTCTGGACAATTTTTGAATTTTTAGGACTAATTTCTAGTTTTTGGGACTTTCGGGACCATTTCCAGATTTTTGGGACTTATTTCAGATTTATGGGGTTTTCGGGATTCTCGGGAATAATTTCGGGACTGTTGTGACTTTTGGGACTATTTAGAGATTTTCAGGGCTCTCGAGGTTATTTCGGGATTATCGGGGTAATTTAGGTATTTTTGGGACTTTCGAAATTATTTTAAAATTGTTGGGACTTATTTAGTATTTTTGGAATTTTCGAGGTTATCGGGAGTAATTTCGGGACAGTTTC